>NW_027556098.1:138224936-138422436 GCF_003287225.1 Phascolarctos cinereus
ATTCAGTTACAGTAATACAATGTTGTCTTTCTCATCTCTATTGTGGTGATACTTTTCAATTTGCTTAAAGATCAGTGAACATTGTGCCTTTTGCATGGTTATATCAGTCTATAGTCTGGGTTTTCCAGGTGTCTGAATCATTTCTTGATAATTAGTTATTTTAGGACACTGAGTAGTTGTACGGGCAGGTAGGTAGCACAGGGGAAAGAACAATTGGCCTGGAATAAGGAAGACTGGCTTCAGACACTTAGTAGCTGTGTGACCCTGGGCAAAGCACTTAAGTGTTTTCCTCAGTTTCCTCATTTGTTAAATGAGCTTGAGAAGGAAATGGCTAATCACTTCAGCATCTTTGCAATAAAATCCAAGAAGGGCTTAGAAAGAGACTGTCACTACTGAAATGACTGAAAAACCATAGCAAAAAATAGCTCTTTGGGTTATGCCTGGAGAGAAGCAATCCATTTACTTTGATCTTAAACCTCAGAATCATGATTCTAATTATGACAGTTGCATTCTAAAATCCTCTTTGACACCATAATTTTACAGATTAATTTTCTTTTAGATGAAATGATTACTTGGAAGCCTGAAAGAGTAGTTGAATTAAATTAAACTTACTGAGTGTTTACTGAATGCTTCCTATGTATTCAGATACTCTTTCAGATATAGGAGGCTGTGTGGAGAGTCCCTGCTTTCATTGAGTTTTTAATCTACTCAGGGTGAGAGATAAATATAAAAGAAAACTAACTACAGTCTCCTGTGAGTTGGATTAGATGAACATTTAGATCCCTTGTGTCTATGAGAGTCTGTGATTTATGTAATCATATATACTTTAGGAAGCTTTCCCTAATCTTCCCAATTGCTCTTCCTCAAGAGGACCTCACAAAGCCTCTTGCTTGCTTTCCTCTCCCTAACTTGGTGTGTATACCTGTGCATTGTATGTCCTTGTATTTGTGTCTTAACCACTTAATAGAACGGGTTCCATAAGTTCAAGATCTTTTTTAATCTTCCTGTCTTTTCCCACCTTAAGGACAATAATTTGAATACAGTTGGTACTTACTTGTTGTTTAATGGAACTGAAGGACACTCACTCCCTAACAGCTAACTTCTGATCATGGCATGATTTACTTTGGAGAAATGGTATTCTACCTGTTATAAAAAACAAAATCACCTCAGAACTATGTGTTCTATAAACTTAGCTCCATAGAGAGACATGAGGAAAAAAACTTCTCCCCCTCATTTGTGGAAGTTGGGGATCCATGTGCATGGGACATTTCATATTGTAAGATTTTTTTTTCTTTTTGCCTAATTGTTGGTTATGATTTTTTTCTCTTCATTTTTAAAACTTTTTGCTATGCAAGATGTCTATTTGCAAGGGTTGAGATGGAAGGATTCAAAGAGAAAATAAGGTAATATAAAAAATTAATAAAATTTTGCTTTCAAATATGAAAAAGAATTATATGTTCAGAGAAACTGAGTGAAAAGTCTGATGGGATTCATTACAAGTATTGGTGTCCATGTGAATGATCATGGAAGTAGTGTGGTGTACTGTATAGAGGGCTAGGCTGGAGGTTGGGAAGACTGGCATTTAAAGAACTGCCTGCCTCTTGCAAACATAGCCTATGTGACCAAAGGCAAATTGCTTAACCTATCAGGGCTCCAGATGACTAAAACTGTAATTATAGAATAGTTGCTGAGGTGCATTGGTGAAGACAATTCCCATATAAGGAATTACCTACAGTTATAAAATTACAGATATACAAATACATTTCAATATAAATTTCAGCAGCAGGAACAGCAACAGGGGCAGGAACGGTATAATGAATAAAAGACTTTGTAGTCTCTGACTTTTGTAGATATATTTAAGGGAAAA
The DNA here is from genome assembly GCF_003287225.1 of Phascolarctos cinereus. Taxonomy (NCBI): domain Eukaryota; kingdom Metazoa; phylum Chordata; class Mammalia; order Diprotodontia; family Phascolarctidae; genus Phascolarctos; species Phascolarctos cinereus. The sequence goes on from NW_027556098.1 coordinate 138,226,804, forward strand.
AAAGTTATCTTATGTAAGATAATTCAGATTCTCATAGTATACCAGCAAATCCAAGTCTGCAAAGGATTCTATGGAAGACTTAGCTTATCTGCCTTTTGATTTTATGTAGCAATGTTTATTCCATATTGAAGAATCAAAAAGCAACCATTTTTTTTCTAGGGAAGAAGGAGTCCAGACTTCCTTCTTAATGAGTTCAGATATGTTAGAAATTATTCTTCATTCTCAAATTAAATCCTTCCTGCTCTAAATCTTGATTCATTCTTATCTAGTATTCCTGTAGTAAAAATCCTTTAAAAGTCAGAATACTTTGCTCATCCTCATAGTGTTTTTTCTACTTGTATGATGGGGAAGAGCCGATGGTTAAAATTTAATTCACCAATTATCTATTTTATTTATCAGTTATATATAAACAATGGGCAATAAATGAATGGAAAAGAATGGATTAAGCCTACTAGTGCAAAGTACTGAGCTAAGGGGTGGGGATACAATAATAAAAGAAAGAGTACCTGCTTTTAAGTAATTTGCCTTGTCATAGGAGAGAAGATAACAGGTTTTAGCTGCAAGTGAGGCGGACCATAGCAGGAATAAATAGGAAAACACATGGTAATGGTGCTTCATTAATGTCATTTTGTTTACTAAAATAAAAAAAATTCATAACTAATGATACATCATTTGATGTTGGTTTTCAGTCATGTCCAACTCTTCATGACCTTATTTGAAGTTTTCTTGTCAAAGATACTAGAGAGGTATGCCATTTCCTTCTCCAGCTCATTTTATAGATGAGAAACTGAAGTAAACAGAGTTAAGTAAATTGTCCAGGATTAAATAGCTAGTAAGTATCTTAGGCTGAATTTGAATTCAGGTCTTCCTGACCCAGGTCCTGCACTCTATCCACTATGCCACCTAGTTGTTCTACGGATCATTTGATACTGCTAAGGTTTTAATGGTGAGAGCTTTCTTCTCCAGGGGGATCAGTAGCTTTGGCCACTAAATGGGGGCTATAGCACCCACAAAGGCAATGGCAAGATCTCATTTCCATAAGAGTTGCTTCTATGAATAATGGCTGCAAGGCTAGGCTTGAAGTAGAGCTGATCTGCAAGTCGCTCTTCTTAATTAGTTGTTGACCTTGGTAATATGGATTAAGTCCATGGAGGGGAGGCCTTTTGACTGAGTCCAGGTTTTAAAGAACAAATCCTTTTATTAAAGAGATTAATTCTGTGAAGTTTGCATTCTGTCAAAGGGCCAAAGACTAAAGGCCACAATCAGCCTCAAGGCCACAGGTTCCTGGCCCCTGACAGAGTATATAGGATGATCCTATACTGTCTCTTGCCCAGAGTAACCTTACCTGCCTTTTGATTCTACAATATATAATCAACTCTACAATATAAAATCAAAAAGTAGTTAACTCAGAACTTCCAATTAACTCCTTCCTCACTTTCTGGTGAATGATGAGAATTTGATTGATTTCAAATAAGGTAACTCATTGTCTTTGCTTAAATATCTCTAGAAAATACATAGAATACAAGAGTTTCTAAAGATTCTCTCCTTCCCCCCATACATGCTTGATGATAACTGCAAATGCTAATCTTGAAGACAGGACCATGAATAACTCAATGTCTAAACTTGCAATTACAAAATGTTAAAAGACCTTGTAGGAAACTTTCAGTTCATTGCATAAGTATCAACTAGTTTGAGAAGTCAAGAATGGGTTGAAATCTGAACTGAAAGATGAGTGTGAATGCTGATAAGATCAGATCACAGAGTCCTGAATGTGTTGAAATATATAGGTATTGTGTGGGACAGAGACTATTACTCAAAATCAAGACAAAGACTTAGATACCTTGAAAGCAGAAAGGAGTTTATTGCTTTCTCATGAGAAAGGGTACCACCCCTTGTTGCACTAATGGTGCGGCCAGGGAGTAGGAGTTGGGTACAGAAAGAGAGGCTTATTTATACCCCAGCTCAAACTCCTCCTCCCTAACTCCCTTCCCCTTATCCTATTGGCTGGGCTTCAAGGGGCACAATCTATTCATGGAAATCTGCCCCAGTAGCAAAAGTCAAGAAGTTTTTCAAGGGTAAACAGTTTAGGTTGGGGGTAGGGCTATTCTTTCTGCTACATGCTTAAAAAAAAAGGATGGGGGAGGGGGTTGGGGGTCAGAAGGGAGTATGTTTCCACAGTACAACTAAATACTTGAGAAGGCCATCTACAACAGGTGCCTCCAATTTCTCTCCTCTCACTCTCTTCTTAACCTCTTACTATCTGGCTTCTGACATTATCATTTAACTGAGACAGCTCTCTCCAAATGACCAGTGATCTCCTAATTGCTGCCCTTTGTGAGAACTATTAACAAGAACTATTAACCCTTTGAGTAGGCTTCATTTCTGAGACATCATTTCTCACAGTATCGAAATGGAAAGCAAAAAAATGAATGGTTCGAAGAATATGTGCTATAAGGATTCCAGAAGAAAGACAACACTGTCGAATAGGATTGCTCAGGAAGACTTATACGGGAGGTAGCATACGCCTTGAAGGATAAGACTGGAAAAGGCAAGTATGGTTTGGGGTATCATTTCAGCTAAAATAATGTTATGAAATGGCATAAAATGGAAAGATTTGAGAGACAATGAATAGAGTTTTGCTGGAACTGAACATTTTATTATGAATTTAACAAAAAAATATTTTAAAATTAAAAAAAACAACAGAAAAGGAAATTGCATATGAAACTTTGAATTTCTGTTCTGTAATTTGTTTCTTTTTAAATGCACCATATACCAAAAGTCTTAGTGTAGTTTTAAGCTTTAAGAACTTCAAAAGAATAAATGATACTTACCAAGAAACATCATTTGGAAATTTAATTATTTAAATTTGTTTAACATTTATTAAATGTTGTGAATTTTGATAATAAGGTTTTAATTTTAACAAAATGAAACACCCTGTCATTATTCATTATAAAATAATTTGTGGGTGACACTATCTCAGTAAAGTAAATTGGCAGAGAAGTCTACTTGCTTGGGCAACTTGGTCACCTGATCTATCTTCATTAAACTATTTTGTGGGATCACATTAAAACTGTTATGTATTCATCAAAACTTCATTCATTAACTTCAGACCAAGCCTTAAATTTAATATCTGTATTATCTTTGGCAAGTCACAACCCCTATTTGCTTTAGCTTCCTTATCTGGAAAACAGGGATAATAATAACATCTGTCTGCCATGATTGTTGTAAGGATTAAGTGAGATAATATTTGTAAAGTGTTTAGCCCATTGCCTGGCACATAATAAATTCTATATAAATATTAACTAGTAGTGGTACTAGTTGTACCACTAGCTAGGTGGTGCAGTGGAGAGAGTGCCAGATCTGAAATCAGGAAGCCATTTTCCTTAGTTCAAATATAGCATCAAGTACTTACTAGCTGGGTGACCCAGAGCACGTCACTTAATCTTGCTTACCTCAGTTTCCTCATCTGGAAAATGAGCTGGAGAAGGAAGTGGCAAACCACCCCAGCATCTTTGCCAAGAAAACCCCAAATGGGGTCACAAAGAGTCAGACACAAGTGAAACAACTGAATAACACCTGGTAGTGGAGGTAGTAGTAATAAATTGCCCCCTTTCTCTGTGTCTCTCTGAACTCTTTTCTGCTCTTTATTCTGTTTTTTTTCCTGTTTTTTTCATTGATGATATTTCTTTGTTTTGCTTTTTAATTACTCACTAAGCACTTACTCTCTCCCTTTCCAAAATAGAGCCCTGCCCTGTAATTAATAAAGATAATTAAACCAAACAAATCAACTAACTGAAACTGGTTATTCATAAAGTAAAATTGTTGGAGATTAGTCTATCTTGGGAGGGTTAAGTTGTCCAGCATTTCTTCTATGAGGTTAAGGAGGTTTGACTTTCTCATAGAGTCAAGAGAGATTTTGAGTATGCATATTCAAGATAACATAACTCTTTTTTCTTGACAGAGAAGCTAGATGGCACAGTACTGGGAGCAGTAGGCCTGGAGTCAGGAAGACCTGAATTTAAATCTGATTTCAGATACTTACTAGCTGGGTGACCCTAGGAAAGTCACTTAACTTCTGCCTCAGTTTCCTTATCTGTAAAGTAAATGTAATAATATCATCTACCTCTCAGGGCTGTTGTAAGGATGAAATGAGATAATATTTGTAAAATAGTTAGCACAATGCCTGGTATCTATGTGTTGTTTGGTTGTCATTTTTTTGTTTATTTGTTTTGTTTTGTTTTAGTTTTAGTTTTTGTTTTTAGTTGTGTTTGACTCTTTGTGACCCCATTTGGGGTTTTCTTGGCAAAGATACTGGAGTGGCTTACGATTTCCTTTCCCATCTCATTTTATAACTTAGGAAACTGAGGACAAGTAAGTGACTTGTCCAGGGTCACAGAGGTAGTGTTTGAGGCCAGATTTGAAGTGAGAAAGATGAGTCTTCCTGACTCTAGACCCAGCACTTTATTCAATACTCCACCTAGTTGCTTCTTCTCTGTACACAGTAGGCACTTACTAACTTCTTATTCCTATCTTTTGATACACTTTGCAAATATCTAAATGCCCTATGATCATTCCAGCAACATATAGTTAGATTAACTTTACATAAGAGACCCATTCCTAATTAGCTGTGATTCATAGCCACAGCTTTGAAGAAAGGTATTCCTTGGATTTCACCCTCTTCTCCTCTAGCAGTCAGTGACAGTTTCAAAGGACAGAACCTAATGGCCCGTTAAAACTTTAAGAAAAAAAAAAACATTGAACTGAAGGATATAAACATTTCTAAGAGTTTTTATTCCTGAAAACCATAGAAATTGCCAAGTAAATGAAGCATTTCTTACTAATCTGTCTTTTATTTCAAGCACTCTGCTTGATACAAGCAGAGAAAGACCAAATTGTGTTTAAAGGAACACTTGGTGATTGAGTCTAGTAGAGTTTCTTTCTTTTCTCTCCCTCTAGTCCCCAGCCCTCATTCACAATTTCATTTCACTTCTAAGAACCCACACACCTAGAATTGCCAATTGAATATAGATGTTAAGTGCTCACTCTGGGCAGTTAGCATTTTTTCCTGAATAATTGTTTCATGATTTCACTACCATGGATAACTTTTTAATGATGTTTCCCATTGAAACATTTGGTCTCCTGAAGAGCTGCTGAGGGTTTTTAGTGTTTAATGAACATGAGCTGCACACAAAAAAAAAAAAAACCATAAATCAAGCGATGAAATGGACCATTGATTTTGGCTCAGATGCCATTCAAATATCCAAGATCCTAATTTTTCAAGTTTAACTTGAACCCTTGGAGATTGTCTTTGTGTACATTCCAGGCCAAATGCAAACTCCTGGCTCATGGATTATAAAGTCACTGTTGGCTGTAAAGACTTCAAACCATCTCACAGAAGAAAAATTTAAGTGAATTAAGGGAATCAGAGATTTGAAGGGTGAGTTTTCCTTGGAAACTTGTTCATGTAGATGTAATTTGAATGGTAAGGGCAATGGGCAAAATGTGTAAGAAGCTTGGAACATTCCTTGGGCTAGGCCCAAGTCAGGGTAACACTCTAAATTTCAGTTTCCTCATCTGTCAAATAGGGATAATATACCTAAAATATACCTGCAGTGCTTAAGCTCCATTGAAAATTTTGAGGATCAAATAAAATTATATTTACAGAGGGATTTTCCAAACTTAGATAAATGTGAGTTATAATTATTGTAATTATTACTATTACTCTATCTTTAAGGGAATCCATATTGTGCTGGAACTACTCCGATAGAGTCTATTTTGGTGGGTTGGCCCCTAATTAATTAGTTTTAGAATATTATGTTGGGAAATTATGATGAACTGGAAATTATTGAATCAATGAACCAATAAACATTTATAAAGCACCTACTTGGTGCCCAGCATTGTGTTAAGTGCTGGGACTATGTTAAAGGAGCCCTAAAGCCCTGCCTGAGATTCTTTGCTCCTACATTACAATGTCTGACTTTTAAAATATTTGGCTGACTATTGTTTCATTTATTGAGAAAGTCTTGCTATTCAAATAAAGTAGTTCCTTGTGGACTGAGACCACATCCTATGCTAATGACTGCCAAAGTCTAGTACAAAGACCCCTGGAGGGCGCCATTATAATTTCAAGGAGTCTTGAATCTATATATGTGTGTGTGTAACCACACACTCACATGTATATATATATATATATATATATATATATATATATATACGTATATATATACGTATATATATATGTATATGTATATATATATATGTATATATATATATGTATATATATATACGTATATATATATATAATTATCATTTTTGGTGTTATGTATACACACACACACACACACACACACACACACACACACACACACATATATATACATTCACCAAAAAATGATAATTTTACCTTTATTTAGAGGAAACAAAATCAGGTCAAATGAAATTTGACTTGATAGCATGAATAAATAAGCATACTTATTGTAGATATAATGCCTCACATGTGTATATGCAATACTCTTTTTCAAACAAAGGTAGATAGTATTGTAATTACCAACATAAAATAAAAATCCGTTAAAGGAAGTATTGAATTACTAATGGGTTTTAGTCACCAGGCATTTTCTCAGTTAATCTTCATGGTATTCGAAAGTTTAAGCAATTACAGCTTTAAACTGAACTAAAACTTGTGGAGACCCACAATTAATAGTAAGATTATGTATAAATATTAAGCCTTATACTTTGGTTCCAAAATCAACTTCACAATAAGATGGGGCCAGTATGGAGAGATAGCAGTTTGTCTGAAAAAGATCTGTGGTTCTTAAGTGAACTACAAGCTCATTACTAGTAAACAGTATAGTGTAGCAGCCAATAGTTAACATGGTCTTTGTTTGCTTGGAGAGAAAGTGTGTTTAGGATAAGGAGGTGATCATATTCCTGTACATTGTCCTGAAAGAGCCACATCTCAATTACTGTATTCAATTTAGACACCTCCTTTGAGGAAGATTATTCATATGCTGGAGAGTATTAAGAAGAGGGCAATCAATATGATAAAGGGCAGGGGTTTCCTGGAACAAAATCAAAAAGGCTCAATAAAGCCAATTGTTAAATTTAATCTGTAACTCAGGGAACCCTGAGGGGCTTGATTTATTTTGTTGATTGTTTGATTTTTTTTAAATGCAGATAATGCATACTAAACTTAATAGTGCCTTGTGAATAACCATTCCCACCCATACTCAGTTTGTTGCTAAACATCTTCCAATATACCACTGATTGTTCTCTATAATAAGATGGCTTTCCACATGAACCCTTGGTTGGTGGTAATAATTGACATTTATGTAGCACTATTAGGTTTTCTCGTATTTCAGTGAAGTTTTATATCCTATTTTATGGATGAGAAAGTGGAGGTTTTAAGTAGAAAAATGATTTACAGACTCACAGAACTGATAAGTCTTAGAGCCAGGATATACACCCAAGGCTTCAGAATCCATGTTCTGAACTTTCCATTAAGTCATGATACTTTTAACAAGAAAGAAGGTATGTTCATTTATTTAAAATACGTGTTGAGTGCATCCTCTATGCCACTGCATCAAAATATACTGAATTCTTCTTAATGCTCCTACTTAGAGGTCAAAGAATGGAGCTAAATTCCCTTTGAAATAATTTATATATTGTGTTTAGAGCAGGCTTGCACAACCTGTGGCATGTGACCTGCTTACAGTCCACAATTCGCTTATGGCATACCAAAGGATTTCCAGTGGCAAGTGAAAAACAAAGAGGAACCTCTATATTTTTTGAGGACCACCTGTAATCTTTTGGCTGGCCACAGGTTGTGCAGGCCTGGTTTAGAGTACTTTTTTTTTCAGGTAGAAAATAAAGCAGCTGTTTATGTTATTTTTAGTCCTGTAGCAAAATGTACTGGAACCCAAATCTAAATGTTTTGCCCACTTCCTCTCTGAGGGTTTACTTCTTCTCTGGAGTAGAAAACTTCTGCCTTTCCCCTTGAAAAGAGCAAATTAACAAAGCTAAAACTATAAAACTTGAAATACACCAATTTACAAATGCCCACCATTCTGCCTAACCTTAGATAAAATGAAAGATGACAGTTTCATGTGGACTATAGAACCAGGATAAATCAGGATTTTGAACAGATTTTCTTTTAAAAATAAAATTATCTGAGATTGTCTTTGCAGTCAAACCCATGTGATAACCATCTTTTATTTAGTGTTAGGCCTAACCTATTTCTAATCACAACACCCCCTCCCCACTAGGGAAAAAAAGAAAGAAAAGACTAAAAGAAAATGGGAAAGAAAGGAAAAGAAAAACAAGAGGAAAAAAGTAACAAGAGTAAAAAGGAAAAAGGAAGGAAAGGAAAAGAATAATACTAGGAGATTTTCAAGCCTATAGTTTGATTTTTAGGGTAGTTTGGAGGAAAAAAAAGAGATTGCATATCAGTTTCACAGATATCTATACTCTTTAAAATGTTCTTAATGGGACTTCTCTTTGTTCAGTGACTCACCCATCTTGAACCACAACCCCAAAGCCTTTACTAAGTGAATATAGTCATGAAGTTTCTTTTTTTTAATTGCAAGAATGCAAGAGGAAATCAACTTCTTTCCCTCTGATCAATATATGAATACTAAGGGGTAGAGTAGGGAGGAGGAATGTGCAAGAGGAAAAGAGCAAAAAAAATGCAAAGTGAAAACAGAAGGTGTTGACAAGATCTGTTTGATTTAAAAGGAGAGGAAAAAAGTATTGGTCTGACTTTTCTATGGGATGAGCCTGCATTCTGTCTTCATTTCATATAGAAAGACCTATCTCTGAAAATGGGTATACCTTCAGATTTTAATGTCATCAGCATACAAGTCAGTAGAAGGTGTTGTTGTGACCTTCCAAGAGCTCGAGGATTCCATGATATATGCCCTGTTGATAAAAATCCAGAAAACCAGAGGAGATGATAAAATATAGCTAAGTGATTCAGAGAGTAAATATTAGTTTCAGTGCCTGATTGCCTTGTATTTTAAATATTTCAATGCATGCTGCGTGACTGGTGAGCATAAAGTAGTCACTATTTAGCAACTCCAGCTGCAAAAACACCTTAATGGCATCATTCTGAGTGTGTACTGTCCTCTTTAGAGTAATGGGCTTTTGATGATAGTAATCAAAGAATGTTGCCTTTGTAGATTGGAGTCATAGGCACTTTGAGAAATGATTATTGTTAAGGACATTTCTTTTCAGTAATTTGTGCTTTGCTTGTGCCTTTCCTCTGATTTAAGATGGGTGACAATAGGGCTGCCCCAGGGGAGGCAGAGTGGTGCTTTTTTCTTCTTAATAATAAAGTGAGAGGGGAGGATTTCAGGAAACTTGATGCTAGTAGGAGAGAGATGCAAGCAACATGATGGGTAGAAGAAATAAGAATAGTCCTGCAAAAAAGTCAATGGGAATGATTAGAGTTTTACATGATGGAAGGTTGCATACAAATAAAGAAGATTATGAAATTCAGAGTAATTTAGTTTGTAAAGAAAAGCAATGAAAGCCATTGCAATTATAGCAGATGTACCCTGAAGTAATGGGTAGAATGGGGACTGCTAAGGTCTTCTATTTGTTTTGGGTTTAATGAGAAAAGGCACTCTGGTAAAAATCTAAAGGTAAAAAAAAATAAGCAATAAGAGGAATATGATCACCTGTTAGCATCATAGTATGAAAATAGCCAACATTTATTAAGTTTCTTAAAATTCACAAATCACTTTAAAAACCAATAAAAATAGCAATTGTTAGGGATAGATTCCACAGCTATTGGTATCCCCATTCTTTAGACAGGAGACTAATAGAGATGATGTAACTTGTCCAGGTTCACACAGTAAGTGGCAGAATCAGAATCAAGAACTAGGTATCTCAACTCCAAGATTATTACGTCTGCCTGTACATGACCTGACTTCATCTGATGGTCTTCATTATTATCAGCCAATGGCAGTTACTTACTGTGTGCTTATCTCTGTGCTTGCTATTATGGGATATACAAAGTAATACAAGATGCATTCTCTACCCTCAAGGAACTTATAAACTTAATAGGGAAACAGGGAAAGCAACATGTTACAGTGGAAACAACATGATTTGGACCTACCTTTGGAACAAAACAGAATTCAAATTCTGTCTCAAACACTTATCTATGTACTAGTTGCATGACCACAGGTAACTCATCTAATTTCTCTAAGTTTTGCCTTTCTCTTATGTAAAATAGGATTAATAGTGCCTATAATAACTATCTCACAGCATTTCTGAGAAAATAAAATGAGCTATCAGAACCCCTGCTATCATAAAAAGGATTATCAATAGTAAGAGGAAGCATATGCTTAATGACAAACCAGTAATACATACCTGTGGTATCAAACTCAAATAGAAATGGATCACTGAGGACTGCAAATTGACGTAGGGGGAAAAATTGCATTGTCTATACTGTATTTTTATTTATTTTGTTAAATATATCCCAATTACATTTTACTCCAGTTCTGGACACACTAAGTATGTAATTTCTATGCCTCTGGTATAGACAATATATGCCAGAGGAATTCAAAGGAAGGAAAGTAAGATGTACTCTTTAGGGAAATATTCATAGGGAAGAGACTTGAATGGTTTTTAAAAGCAAGCTACATTTATTTGCACATTTTATTTTGGCTATAAGGTGCCACACATGCACCTTTTTATTTATTGGGCATGACAAACCTTTGGGTGGGGTAAAGAATAGGTGTTCTCATGAAATGAAGCTCAAAAGAGTGAAGTGGCTCACTGAATGTAATATGGCCAGTCAATGGCAAGGAATCTCAGTTCAGTTTAATTTTTTTCCCCTGCCACTACATCATGACAATTCTTGAGGGAAAGCTTTATTGAGAAGTGTCTTGAAATGCATTTTTAAAGATAGTTAGGATATGGACACATAAAGAGTAAAAGCTTGGAGAAGGGGGAATGCTGGTGAACTCCACAAACCAAAAGAAGGTATACCAGATATCTGCTAAATAGAGTGCTGAATAGAGAGAGAAGTGAGAGATGGAGGTTGGGGGGGAAGACTTATACCAAGGCAGAGAAAATGAAATGAGGAAATAAAGGAAACTATAGGCATTGTCTTTCATGTAACAAATGCCTAACAAATGTTTTCTTAATTGGATTCAGTTGCATTGAAAAATCAGACTTCCCAAAGCGGAATGCACTGATTCAATAGACAATAAGCTTACCATTACTAGCAGTCTTCAAGTGAACACCAAGTAATTTTTCAGGGATGTTGTAGAGAAGATTCCTGTGTAAAGTACAAATTGGAATGAATGACCTCTAATGTTCCTCATAATTCGAATTTTACATATATGCATAATTGTTTAAATGAGATGTTGTAAAATACTTAGCACAGTTTCTGGCACACAATGGCATTTTGTAAATGCTTGCCTTGTCTATCTATCTATGTGTTTATACACATATACATACATAGATGCACAAACATACGCACATACACACATATATAAACTTTTTGAATGCTTCTATGAATTTCTGTTCCTTCATTTGTAAAATGAAGGGGTTGGATTAGAGGTACCTAAGATTCCTTCTAGTTCTAAATCTATAATCCTATGTCATTTCTGAGAGATAGACTAACCTCTTGGTTATCTCAACACCACTTCAGGCAGAGCCTTTTGGAGTAATATGAAGGAAGAGGAAGATGAAGTGACTTTTAGCTTTATGCCACAGGGTGAACTTAATTAGGAAGTTCTGCCTGGCTGAATGATTGGCAGCAACAATGAAAGTCAATAAGTCTCTAACACTCATGATTATAGTAGAGAAGCAGACAGGGGCATTTTGTGCCACCTTCTTCCTGAACTACAGTACCTGAGGATGAGGGAGGGGAAAAAAAATCAAACATTCCAGAAATGTGTTCAGAAACTTTGGGCTATGGATTCTTTTATTCTTAGGGTTCTTAGGAATCCTTTTGTTTTGCTTACAAGGATTGAGATTTACAATCAATGTCAGCTTGGACCCTGCAATTGCACCTGAGTTCAATATTCTCTGTCCCTTCTAAGCCAATCACTTGACAAAAAGAAATATGCAGTTAGCCCTTCCTTATCTTCAGAAAGTCCTTGGATTCTGAGTTGAACTACTTTGGGGTATCTTAGGGAGAGCCCAATAGTACAAACTTATGGCTATACTTTTATTTCTATAATATAGAGAGGATTATACCATTAAATTATGCAACATTTGTAAATTACTGCTAATTTCTAATAATATCTGACATAGCATGTATAGGTACCAAGCAACTCTCAAAGATTTTAAATTTCAGAGTAGAAGCCATTCTGTATTGGTACAGGGGGTTTCTGAATAAGGTAGAGGGGGCCTTCCTTCACAGATAAAGGAAAAAAAGTCAAGACATCTGAAAGAACAAAGGTAATATTGATTTACACCTCAATCTGACAGATAACATCCATTTACACATGGCAAATATAAACCATTTATCCCAAATCCCTAAGTTTACAATAAGAAAATGGAGACCCATAGAGATGAAGTAACTTATTCAAGATCACACATCTAAGAAGTTGCAAAGCCAAGACTTTTCTGTGTCTCAACTCCTTATGAGGCAACTATGTGGTAGAGAAAATCTAATTTCAAATCCTGCTCCGGATATTTACTTTCTGTGTGACCCTGGGCAAACCATTTATCCTCTATGAACTTCAGTTTCCTCAACTGTAAAATGAATATAATAATAGCATCTACCTCCTAGGATTATTGTAAGGATAAAATCAGATAATACTTGGCACAAAGCAGATATTAATAAATGTTTATTTCCTTTTTTTCCTTATGGGGACCCTCAGTCTGAGGAGAACTATCTAGATAAATGTCTATGCAGGGAGTTCCAGAAATCTAAATGCATTGAAGCTTTTGACATATACTGTGTGTCTGGATCTCTAGATAGATAAAAATATATAGCTATAGATAAATATACAGATAGATATGCTTATATCTTTATCTCTACCTATAACTCCGTATGTCTATATGTATGTATGTGTATGTATGTGTGCATGTGTATGTATACATAAAACATATATATATATGTATATATATATGTATATATATATATATGTATATATATATATGTACATATATATATATATATATATATATACATATATATATATATATACATACATATATCCACACTTAATTGTAGCCTTCTCAGAGGAGGAGGGGAGTAAGGGGGGGGGTAAAAAGAACAAATATGTATCTATGTGTGTATGTAGATAGAAATGTACAGATAGAGATAAAGATACCTACCTATATTTTTATATATCTACAGATATTTAGATTTATAGATATAGATATAGAGAGATGGGGAAGATATATCATACTTAATTATTTTGGAATTCCATTTATATATCATCTCATTTGAATGTCACAACCACCTTGTAAAGCCTTGGAAAGCCTTTAATATTGATACTATTATCACTGTTTTATAGATGAGAAAATTGAAAATCACAGAAATTAAGTAACTCCTTCATGGTGATATAGCTAACAAATAGAAGCAGCAGGATTTGAACTCTTATCTTTCTTATTCCAAGTCTTTGGATACTAATGAAACATGTATTTTTGCTTTCACTTTGTTTTCTCTGTGAATTTAGGCTTTACTTAACTTTTCTAAGTTTTACCTTCTTAATCTGCAAAAGAAAAGTATTAGACTAGATGAGCTCTGTGATTTCTACCAGCTGTAGAAGTAAAAAAAAAATATAAATGTAGAGGAATTAGCCAATAAGAATTGTACATTTATTTCTCAAAAATATACTTCCCTACAAAATAATTGCCAGGAAATAATACACAGTCATTGACAATGGAGATAAAGGTAGGTAGAGTCACCCTAAAATTGTTATTCTGCTGCTCCCAGTATCATTATCTTGTTTCTGCCCTGCATGTAGAGATCCAAATTCTAGCACCTTTTGTTATCTGGTGAAATACTCTTTCCACTCTACCATGGCTCCTATCCGATTGAATAACAGAGCTAGGATGAGGATGCAAGAGGCCTCATGGCTCAGTGGAGAAAGCAGTAGTGGCAAAATGAATCAAGAGATTTGGGTTTAAGTCTTGATTTGTTCTTTTTTAGAGGTGTGTTCTAGAAAAAGTCACTTAATCTCATTGAGCCTCAATTTTCTTAATGGTCAAATTGAAGGCTTGTTCTAGATTTTTTTTTTTGGGTAGGCAATGGGGTTAAGTGACTTGCCCAGGGTCATATAGCTAGTAAGGGTTATGTGTCTAAGGCCAGATTTGAACTCAGGTCCTCCTGAATCCAGGGCCGGTGCTCTATCTACTGTGCCACCTAGCTGCCCCTTGTTTGGAATGTTCTTAAAGCTCTCCAGACCTCCAGTTCCCACCCTGGGTGCTTTGGTGATTAAATAGATGAAACCTCACCATATTTAACAAGCTCCAGCTACTTGACAAATATTCTCCTCTGGAATACTAGCCCTAGCTTTCCCCAAACTGTTGGGATTGTTTTAGCATTACCATTGAGTCTCAGAAGAATGGAAGAATTTACCTTCTCTCCTCCTTTATGATGACAGTTAGTCACAAACAGAAACAGCCCATCCCTGGCAATGTGTGTCAGCTTTTGCTCATTGCTCTCACTTTTCCTTTTAGAATCCAAGGTCTGCTCTTCTTCTGTATTTGTATCCCCAATTCTTACTACAGTGCATGATATTTAGAAGGTATTTAATAATTTTTTTAACTCATTCAAAAGACTCTCAGTTTCTTTCTTTCTTTTTGGTGCTACATTCTATGCCTCCAAGGTAAGACTTATTTCCAATAAACTGTACTATTTCAAAAAGAATAAAATATACTAATGAAACATGTATTTTTGCTTTCACTTTGTATCCTTTGTGAATTTAGGCTTTACTTAACTTCTTTATGTTTTACCTTCTTAATCTTCAAAAGAAAAGTATTGGATTAGATGAGCTCTGTGATTTCTACCAGCTGTAGAAGTAAATATATATATATATATATATAATATATATATATATATATATATATATATATATATATATATATGTGTGTGTGTGTGTGTGTGTGTGTGTATTTATACATATATATATTATACACACACACATATATATATATATATATATGTGTGTGTGTGTGTGTGTGTGTATTTATACATATATATATTATACACACACACACACACACATATATATATATATATAATGTAGAGGAATTAGCCAATGAGAATTGTACATGTATTTCTCAAAAATATACTTCCCTACAAAATAATTGCCAAGAAATAATATGTAGTCATTGACAATGGAGATAAAGGTAGATAGAGTCACCCTAAAATTGTTATTCTGCTGCTCCCAGTTTCATTATCTTGTTTCTGCCCTGCATGTAGAGATCCACATTCTAGCACCTTTTGGTATCTAGGGAAATATTCTGCAGGCTGCATCTGAAAAGCAGGTGTTAAATCCTTGTAATTGACAATTTGTAAGTATCTGATTTCTAACTGGTGTTCCAACACTTGCCTCCCCTAGTGCTATAGGAAACGAAAAACTGGCAATTTCTTAATGAATCAAACCTGCTCTAATAGATTTGCATAACTAAATTTGAAAAAAAATCACTCAGACACAATAAGACAAATTTTGTTATGACAAGGGATTTTCACCCTCCCAGCCTCCATAAAAAGAGAAGCAAGCATTTTTTCCAGCTGACTTTGTTTTTAAAAAGTTATATATTCTTTCAAAGAAGTTGAATATCTTCTAGCAGTTACAGGGTAAAGGAAAGAGCTCTGGGAATAGTGTTGGGATACCTGGTTCTGAGGCCTAGTTTTAATAACTAGTTGTGTGACCCTGGACAAGTCACCTAATTTCTTTTGCCTTCAGTTTCCTTATCAGTAAAATGAAGGGCTCTGACTAAATAATACCTAATGTTCCTCTTGTAAACTGTGACCTTGTGTGCTCCAGATGTTTTTGAAGAAGAGAAGCAGAGAAACTGGGAGATTTTATAATAAAAGATGAGATCATGAAAGATTTCAGGCATATGACCTAGTCATTGAAATATGTGTTTTGGTGATAGAAAGTCATTTTAACTAATAGACTGTATGTGTGTGTATGTGTATATATATATATATATATATATATATATATATATATATATGTGTGTGTGTGTGTGTGTGTGTGTGTGTGTCTATACATACACATATATATGTGTATGTATATATACATTTATACACACATGTTTATATGTGTATATACACAAATATACATACATTAGTGTGCATATGTGTATGTACCCCCAATTAAATACATTTTCTTTGAAGGTGTGGACTTATCATTTTCATCTTTGTATCCTTAGTGCACTGAATAGCTCCTAGCATGTAGTAGGTATTTAATAAATTCTTGTTGCTTGACTGTATCTACTACAAACATATATATGTATATGCATACACATATAACAGAGGCGTATATGTGTGTGTACAGGCCTCTCTTTTTCTCCCTTTCCTCCTCTTTCCCACATGCCCTCACATTTCTCCTATTTATGTGGGAAAATCTTGCTGTTGAAATTCTAACTGCTGTTTCTTGGCAATTTGTAATTTAAACTTGTAAAAAATTTCCTGGGTTGATAAGATTTTTATTGACTTGTCCATGGTCACAGGTCATATAAGCAATATGAGTTAGATGCAGTGCTTGAACCTAGGTCTTTCTGACTCTAGAGCCAAACCTCTATTCTAACCATATAAACAGCCTCTTCTATAACATGTAGCAATTGCAGAAGAAAATAAATGTGTAGACAAAGGGAAGATCAGTAGGTGTAATTTCTTTTGTTTTTGGCTAGAGCTGTGATTTCATCAGCATAGCAAGACACCCTGAGGAACTTCATCTAATAATACAGATGAGTACATTCTTACCTTAGACTGTTGCCCTGAACATGTGGACAAATCATTCAATGTCTATGCAGTCTGGGTAACAGTTATCAGCTCTCTCATTATGCCAGTCTGCCTGTCATTTATTTAAATTCTCAAAAAGCTTTTGATCAGAGTCTAGGGGTGGGGAGCCTACAGCCTGGAAGCCACATGTGAACTTGTAGGCCCTAGGGTGTGGACTTTTGACTGAGTCCAAGTTTTACAGAAAAAATTCTTTTTTTAAAAGGGATTTGTTTGGTGAAGTTTGGAATCCATCAAAGAGCCATACTTGAGGACCTAGAGGACCACATGTGGCCTCAAGGTCACAGGTTCCTCACCTCTGGAACACCAAGGCTATTACCTAAATTGAGTCATCATGGGATTTAATAATCTTTTATACTCAAAGCCTTTTATAATTTTATTCTTAGTTTGGACAAGAAACAGAGAGTATTGATAATAAGCACTTCTATGGATGGAAAGGAATTAAAAGCAGAGCCTTATCTGATTTTACATTTTAAAAATTATTTGGATGAATGATCCATAGCGAAATCCCCTAGGTAGTAAAATGCTAAATGAATTAGTATAAACCATGAAAAATACTGAGGTTTGTTTGAGTAAACAGAGGTGGACAAGCATAAATTATATCATTTACAAAAAAAATGAAAAGTGTAATGTTAATTATAAACTATCATCTCAATCTTATTTATTATGCTTCAAGAAATGGATCTGGAAACAAACTATTCCCTTAACGAATGGCCTTAGTGAGCCTCTACAGCCAAGGAAGTTGAAGACTCTGACAGATATAATCTAAAAGTGATTTGGAAAACAAATAGAAAAGAAAGGAATAACATGTTTTTTTTTTTTTGTAAAACTGTAAAACATCCACACATGGAACACATTCTAAATGGGAACAATATAAAGTATGTTGGCATTTTTTTATGGATTTCCTCCCATATCTTATCTAATTTGTGCATTTCTATATATTTAAATACTGAATATACTTTAAAAGTACCATGACATATTTTAAGTCTGAGTCATACAGCTAAATAGTCCACACTCTTCCAACTTATTGGATAATTGCTAAGTCCTTGACTTCATCTATGCTTGATCTACATCTATATATGTACACATATATGTGTATATACACATATGTATATATATACATATATATACTAAATATACAATACAATACATAACATATGTGATATATATAACAATGCAATATAATGTAATGATATGAGTACACATACATATAGAAATACATTTATATACATTTTTAAGTCATGTCCAACACTTTGTGACTCCATTGGGGGATTTCTTGTTAAATACTGGAGTAATTTACCATTTCCTTCTCTAACTCATTTGACAGATGAAGAAACTGAGGAAAACAGGGTTAAGTGCCTCACCCAGGGTCAAACAGCTAGAAAGTGCCTGAGACCAGAGTTGAACTCAGGAAGATGAGTCTTTCTGAGTCCAGGTCCAACACTGTATATACTGTGACACTTAGCTGCTACAAACACCCACATGCATACACACGCACACACACACACACACACACAGAGGGAGAGAATGAGATAAATCTTTTTTTATCATTTATTTCTATATCTTTATCTATGTAATTCATTAGTAAGGTAGAATATGAACACATCTTACTAATGCATTCTTTACCAAATATATACAGGCAGTGTGATAAAATGGAAAGGATATTGAACTTGAATTCAGTAGATCTACTGGTTCAAATTTTGCTTCTGATATTTACTAGCCATATAGACCAGTTTCTAACCTCAGTTTCCTTGTGGGTAAAAATAATCATCATAATACTTATAATATCCCCCTCAAAAAGTTTTTGTGAAGTTCATATGAATAAATGTACATAAAGCCTTTAGCAAGCACTAAATCATTATTTCAATGCTGGTTATTATTTTTCTAGTAGATATACTTAACTAAAGATTGCTAAAGATTGTGAGGATGTAACTAGAGTGAGGGCTTTGTTGGAATGGCAAGAAGAATTAAAAGGGATGTTGAAGAACAAAGCTGATTTCCATGGTTCTTTCTATTTGGATATGAGAGCAAAGCCTTGCTAAATTGTGCTGATAAAGGAGGATAAGTGAAATGGTCTAGGCAAATGGGAAAGCAGAATCAATCACACTTTATAATTGTAATACTCCCTAAATTTCTCTGAGGAGGAAATTAATATTTGATATGGAATACAATAATTCAGTGGAATATTTAATGGAATATTTAGAGATTTTGTTGAATTCTCCATTTTAAAATACTACTTATTTATGATTAGCTTATAAAACAATACGGGAGCATGTCAGTACCTAAGGTACTAAATGTTATAACAAACATCTTAAGGAGAAATGGAAAATTTGACAAAACATCATATGGAATTTTCTATATGGTACTATACATCTGTAATATGTAAGTATTTGTATTTTGCTTAATTTTATTTTCAGTTTTCTTAGCATTATTTGCCTAACAAGATTGCATGAACCCACAGGGAGCCTATTCTAAAGACAGACAGACAGACAGAGAGAGAGAGAGAGAGAGAGAGAGAGAGAGAGAGAGAGAGAGAGAGAGAAAGAGAGAGAGAGAGAGAGAGAGAGAGAGAGAGAAAGATGCATAATATCTATGTATTAGCTATCCCATAAAACATAATAACAATCTAGACCAGAAGTGCACTTGCCTTTCTTCTGCTCCTTAAAAGTGTATCTTAGAAATTTAATGTAAAATAAATACTCATAAATTTAAATATATTTTGCCAATAATATATATTATACCATCTGTGTTGTATATTCACAGTGAAAAATGGCCCCAAATATTAAAAAAAATCATAATTACATTTTAACGGTACTTTAGGGGAGACCAACCAAGACGGCAAGTAGGAGAAGGGAGCAAAACCCAGTTCCCAACCCTCCTTCTTGCAGTTATACCAACAAAGATCTAAGAAGAACACCACATGGAATAGAGATTGAAAAATCTAAGGAAAAAAAAACATATTTGGTTACCTTTCCAGGGCAAGAACACTAATTGAATCCACAGGCAATTAACCAAGGCAGTAACTACAAGGAACCACAGTCCAGAATCACACAGAGCTGAGCAGTTAGTACTATAGAGAAACTGAGAGCATGGAATAAGTCATTACAAATAGCAAAAGATATAGCCCTCACACCAAGGGGCAAAAAACAAAAACAAAAACCAACAGCAACAACAACAGCAACAAAAACAACAACTTACCCAGTACAAAACTGAGTACAAATGTTTAAGGGGAGAAATGGAACTTTAATGGAATAGAAAACTTCCAACCCTTACCAATAAACAAATCAAAGCTGAGGAGAATCCTTGAAATACCAACACAAGAATCATTAGTAAAATTAATACAAGTGAACAACTGGAGAGGCTTTAGCAGACTGAAGTGTTTACATTCTAATGGAAGGAGAGAAGATTACAAGTACCCCCTCAAAGTTCTAATGTCATAAGGATGATAGAGGGAGTCAAATAAAAATCATTAGGAATTGTTTTGTTGTGACCATTTATTAAGTAATAAGAAACAAAATGAAATGCCAAAAAAAGTAATATTAAACACATCCTTTACTGTCCACAATACAATAAAAATTACTTTCTATAGAAAGTCACCGAAGATTAAAAAGCAACTGAAGACTAAATAACTTAATCCTAAATAATTGATAGCTCAAAGAATAAATCAGTAACCATGAGTAATTTCATGAAGCAAACAACAATGAGACAACTACCAAAATTTTGAGATGTGGTCAACACAATCCATAGGGAATTTTTTTTTACTCTAAAAACTTTCATTCACAAAACAAATAACATATCAGCAAACCGGGAATAAAACTGATAACAAAATAAACAAACAAAACCATTTCAAAAAATAAGTGTCAAGATAAAAATCTTTAAATTTCAAGGAAGAGAGTGATGTTTGATTTTTTTAAATAGCATACAAAACTACAAGTAGTATTTTAAAATAAAATAAAATAAAGATTAACTATCATAATTTTTAAAAGAATGAAGAAAATCAAATTATTCATACTAAAAATGAAAAAGAATTCACAACAAATGAAGAAATAATTTTGCCCAAAATAGGTCAATAAAAATCATAATTTAAGTAAAAGAGATGAATATTTTACCCCCTAAAATGAAATGTCCAGATTAAGAGAATAAGTAATAGGGAATTTAATTATGTATGTCAGAAAAGGAAATGATCAAGGCATAAATGAACTTCTAAATGAGGTGGCAAAATATTCAGGACCAAACTGGTTTATTAGCAATTTCTATTGGACAGTCAAAGAAACAAGTATTCTAATAATAAAAAAAAAATGCTTAGAATAATAAGAAATGATCGTATCAAATTCCTTTTATCATGCAAATATAATTTTGGTACCTAAAACATAGAAAGAAAACTACAGACTAATATCCATGATGAACACTGGAATAAATAAATAAATAAATAAATGAAGTACAGATGATAGACAAATATAGATGGATGGTGACAGATAGGTAGATAGATAGATAAATGGAAAGATAGGTAGGTAGACTGAAAAAGCATTTATTAAGGTTACTATATACCAGGCAACATGGTAAGCAATGAGAGTACAAAAAAAAAAGCAAAAAGAATGCCCCTGCCATCAAAGCTTATATTCAAATGGGAGAACAAAATATTAAAGGCAGCTAAAAAGTGAGAAAGAGGAAGAGCCAAAATAGGAATTAATTTTGCTCAACTATGCATATTTGTCAAGGTCGAGAGGGAGTTTGTGGAGTAATGGGATAACCCAGGTTTGAAGAAGGGGTAACTGGTGTGGATGCTTTCTCAAATAGGCATAATGGAGATTCATAAATGTATTCATCCATTATAGGAGACTGGAGAGATAGAGAATTTCCATTTTAAATATAGCCACTGGAGCCATCTTTGAAGGCCAAAGGGAGATTGGGAGTGTCACTGAGATTTGAAGATATCAGTGTAAAATATTAACAAAGAGCCGACAGCAACACATCATAAATATTATATATTATTACAAGGTTAGATTTAAACCAGGGATGCAGAGTTGGCATGATATTAGGAAAATTATAAAAATAAATGAGAATAAATAACCAAACACTAAAATTCATATTACATCAATATACACACAAAAAGGCTTTTTACAAAATATAAAATCCAACACCTCAAAACATAAGCAGAATGAATTCATTCCTCAAGTTTAGCCTGACAATTAACACCAAGAAAACATAGGTTCTCCACCAATCAGCTCCACACTATCCATACCTTACAGCAAATGGAGAAATTCTGAATGCTGCCAATCCATTCATTTACTTTGGCAGTACACTTTCTAGGGATATACC
This sequence comes from Phascolarctos cinereus, assembly GCF_003287225.1. NCBI lineage: Eukaryota > Metazoa > Chordata > Mammalia > Diprotodontia > Phascolarctidae > Phascolarctos > Phascolarctos cinereus. The sequence goes on from NW_027556098.1 coordinate 138,249,062, forward strand.
TAAAGATGATGAAGTTGACACATACGTTGCCAGAGTTAGTTAAGAGTTTGGGGAGGCTATTAAGGAAAGTGTGAGAAAGAAGAGATATTAAGCTGCCTACCAGACTGAAAGTCTAAAGAGCAATTGTGCTGACCTTATATCCAATAGGTATGCTGTTGTATAACTATGAAACCTGGACAGTAACCAGTGCCAAGCTAGGCAACTGAATTATTTCCATTTGAATTATCTTAGGAAGATTTTCAAGATCACCTGGCAATGTAAGGTACCAGACACTGAGTTCCATTCTCAAGATGAACTGCCAAGTATTCAGACTATAATGCAAAAAGTGCAACTCCAATGCACAGACTGCCTTGTTCAAATGCCAAATGCATTTTTGTCTACAAGACTATTTTATAGAGAACTCACACAAGGCTCATGCTCACAGAGTGGTCAGAATCAGTGACACAAGGACACTTTTGATTGTAAGACATGGGAGACACTGGTACAGTACCACCCAGCATGGTGCATCTGCAATCAAAGAAGGTGCTATGCTCTATGAGCAAATCAGAATTGCAGTAGTTCAAAAGAAACATGAGGTGTACAAAGTTGGAAACATCTCCACTCCAAATGTTCATATGAAGTATTTGTGTCCAACCTGTGGCAAAGCCTTTTGAGCTCAGAATTGGTCTGATCAATGGGTCAGACATACTGTACCTTCACTCTGACATAATGATGTCATGCTTCTCTTCCAATATGAAGGACACAAAAACAACTGACTAGAATCTAGCTAAGAACCACAACTGCCATTTTATGTAATGGAAAAAAAATTAAAGTCTTTTTTTTTTTACTAAGAACAAGAGTAAAGAAAGATTATCAATTGTCACAATTGCTATTTATTATAATGCAAAAAATGCTGGCTATAGCCATAAGATAGAGAAGGAAAAAAATGATGACTTCTGAATATAATATGATTATTTACTTGGAAAATTCTGTGGAGTGACAAAAATTAATTGAAACAATTAATAACCAGTAAAGTTGCAGGATATATAATAAACATAAAACATCATTTTTCTACTGCCAGAAAGTCCAGGAAGATAAATTCTACCTAAAATAGCTATGTCATATATAAAACACCTAGGAGTCTACCTATCAAGATGAACACAGGAAATATGTGAGGTATAAAATGTATCTATATATCTATATCCATGTCTATATACACAATTGGAAAAATATTAATTGCTCATTGGTAGGTCAAGACAATGTAATTTTTAAAAATGAAAATATTACATAAAATCCTCAAGTCTTTCAATTTTTTTTTAAATTTTATGTTACAATGTTATTGCTATGGCATAAGATTTAATTGTATATAAATAGTAAAAGAAAATTCATTGATTGACCATCATTCCAGTCCATGATAAGGACCCGTTCATTTTTTAGGATTAGATTATTTAGTTTCCAATTATTTTTTAGTGTACCTTTCCATGGCCCTTTATTATATATAATCTTTATTGTATCATGATATGAAAAGCATGTATTTAATATTTATGCCTTTCTGCATTGGATTGTGGATAGGTTTTTATGCCCTAATACATGGTCAAATTTTGTGTATGTGCTATCTGCCACCAAGAAAAAAGTGTATTTCTTTCTGTCCCCATTTAATTTTCTCCAGAGGTCTGCCGTGACTAACTTTTGTAATATTCTATCCACCTTGTTAATTCTTTCTTGTTTATTTTGTGGTTAGATTTATCTAGTTCAGAGAGTGGGAGGTTGAGATACCCCACTAGTATAGTTTTGCTTTCTATTTCTTCCTGTAACCCCCTGAACTTCTCTTCTAAGAATGTGGATGCTATACCTTTTGTTGCATATGTTTGTAATGATATTGCTTTATTGGCTATGCTGTCTTTTAGCAGGATGTAGTTTCCTTCCTTATCCCTTTTGATAAGATCCATTTTTGATTTTCTTTGTCTGAGATCAGAATTGTTACCTCTGCTTTTTTTTTTTACTTTAGCTGAAGCATAATATATTCTACTCCAAACTTTTACCTTTACCTTGTCTGTGTCCCTCTGTTTCAAATGTGTTTCCTTTAAACAACATGTTGTAGAATTATGATTTTTAACCCATTCTGTTATCCACTTCCATTTTATGGGACAGTACATCTCATTCACATTCACTTGTGATTACTGTCTGTGTCTTTCTCTCCAACCTATTTCCCCTCTGTTTATGCTTTTCTTTCTCCTTTCTCCCTTTCCTTCCTCACTAGTGTCTTGCTTTTGACTACCACCTTCTTCAGTCCCTCCTCCCTTCTATTAGCCCTTTAGCCTTTTCTTACCCTTTACCCTTACTACTTCTTCCCTCCCTTCTGTCACCTATCCCTTCCTTCTATCCCCACTCCCTTTTCTTTCTCCTTTTCCCTCCTACTACCTATAAGGCAAGTTAGATTTCTATACCTGATTATGTTATTTCCATCTTGAGCCAAATCTGATGAGAGTAAGTTTCAAACAATTCTCATCTCCCTCCCCCTACTGTAATAGGTTTTTGAGCCTTTTCCTGTAAGGCAATTTATCCTTGTCTGCCTCTTCCTTTCCTTTTCTATCAGCTCAATTTCTTAGTTAGATCTTAATTAGATTAATCAACTTATTTTGATCCATTTAGCCCACTTGATTAGATTTTTTTTACCATACATCAAAGTCAACTTATACCTACCCCCTTTTTGTATACTCCTTTAAAATGGTGTAATAACAATACTGTTCTCAAGAGTTACAAGGGTCATCTTCCCTTGTAGTGATGTAAAGAGTTTGCCCTCATTAATAACATGACATATTTTTCTGTCCCATTTACCTTTTTACATCTCTTTTGATTCTTGTATTTTAAGATCAAATTTTCTGTTGAGCTCTGGTCTTTTTATCAGGAAGGTCTGGAAGGCCCCTATTTCATTGAATATCCATCTCCTCCCTTGAAAAATCATGCTCATTTTTGCTGGGTAGTTGATCCTTGGCTACAATTCAAGCTCCTTTGTCTTACAGAATATCATGTTCCATGCCCTGTGGTCTTTTAATGCAGGGCTGGACAAGTAAATATGATAATGATCTGCAGAGAGTTGATGAGATCACCAAGTGAAATAGCATACATAGAGAAGATAGGAAGGCTTAGGACTGAATCTTTGACAGCACCTATAGTTGGCAAACATGAGCTGAAGATACAAAGGAAATAGGAATAATCAGAAAAGTTGGGGGGGAAGCAGAGACAACATTGACACAAAAGCTAAAGAAAAAAATATCAAAGAGATGAGGGTGATTAAGTGTCAAAAGGTATAGAAAGGTCAAGAAGGTTGAAAATTAAGTAAAAGTCAGTATTTTGGTAATTAAAAGATCATTACTAACTTTGGAGAGAGTAGTTTTGTTTGAATGATACAGTCAGAAGAAAGACTACAAAGAATCAGGATAGTGAGAGGAAAGGAAGTGAAGGTACCTATAGTATCTGTTTTCAGAAAGAGTTTAGCCATAAAAAGGTAGGAAGAAATATATTATACCTAGTGAGGATGCATGGATCATATGAGGGCTTTTGTAGTATGGGGAAGATGGAGAGAGATTGATGATTAGTAAGATAATAAGGATAAATTTCTGAAGAAGGTGGGATGGAAAGCATTGTTTGCCTTGTCAAAAAGAATGGCCAAATCTTGGAGAAAGCATCTGAGTGATATTAAATGAGGAAGAAATAAGAAATGAGAGATATCAGCAAATGTTTTCATATTTTACAAAATATGAGCCAAGGTTCTCAGCTAACAGAGTGTAGGGGAAGGGGAACTATGATTGGTTTGCAAAGGGATGTACAGTTTTGGAAAAGTCACTGTGAATTTATTAGGGAGATGTAAAAGAATTATCTTGCCCTAGTGAAAGGCTAGTTGAGAGTATATAACAAATTTGTAGTTCACCAAGGTATTCCTTTTTTTAAATTTTTATCCAGTTTCTTTCATGTGACATGTGAGTATGATTGAATGACGGGAATGTTAGGAATAACCCATGGCTGAGTTTTGGTAGGGCAAAAACTTCAATAGGATAGAGGTATTAACTTGAGAGAAGTGAACATTGTAAAAAGGAATTAGTTTACTAAGCAGTTAAGATGGGGAGGAGAAAAGTGTATAGCCACTGCAGAAGTGATGGCATGGGAAAGAATAATGGGGTGCAAGGCTTGAGGGTTGCAGTTAGGAAGAATAAGGTTTTGAATCATAACATGGAAGGGAGAAGAAGAATGACAAGAGTTTATGATGAGATAAAGGAATTTCAGCGTTCATGTTTGTGGATGTGAATTGCTTCTGGATTATGGAAAGATCAAGAGTATGTATCTCTATTTAAAGCTAAGGTGGAATAGAAGAGTATGTCATGGAAAAAGTGAAAGTTGAGGAATTGGGGGGTTAGGGAGTTTGAGGGAATATCATTATATAGGTAAAATCTCTCTAGTATGAAAACAAGAGTTGGGGAAGAGAAAGACTGTAAGCAAGGAACTGAACACTGAAGAAGGAAGAGGAGAACTTTGTTGGTCTGTAGATAACAGCCATCAAAATCTTGATTGAACAATGAATATAAATTGAAGCAACCTTAAAGGAGGAGAGGTAACTGAATGATGGTAAAGAGAGAGTCTATAAGTGGCAATGGGGAACAAGGAATGTTTCAACTCCTCTGCCAAAACATGTGGGTTTGGGAGTATGAGTGAAAGTACAATCAATGCTAGAAAACATATCCAGGGAAGCTGAGTCATTAAGAGGAAGCCAATGAGTGCAGGAACATGAAGAAAGCAAGAAAGAACAGTGCTAAAGATGAAAAGCTCTTTGTATCTAAGGAGCTGCTATTCTAGAGAGTGTAATGGAAGAATTGGTAGCTGTAGAGTGAGACATATCAGGGTTGTTTGAGGGATGGAATACTATGTGGGAATAAAAATCAAGGTTTAAACAATGTCAATCTTTTTTTTTCTTTCAGAAATCATGGGATTGAGTGAGCATAACAAGGTAATTGTTGAGGGTTGAATTAAGCTAGGTTATAATTATTCATATTGGTTTGGTCTCAGGTGCAATTATCCTGGGGTGTTAGGTAGCTGTTAGCTGTTTTAGCTTTGGGCTAAAAGAGGAGAGGAGAGAGAACTGGAAGGCAGGAGGATGAAGGATGCCTGGGCAACCACTGTGGAGCTGCAGGTGGCCAAAGGTGTAGCGCTTTGAGCACAGTGGAACTCATGTGCAGATAAGATAAGCCATGTGGAACTGTAGGTGGCCAGAGAGGATGTGTGGAGTACAATAGCTGCTTATGGAGGCAGGTCCACTTTCAATTTTAAAAAACTGTATTTTAGCTAGCTAAGATGCTAAGATAACACACACACACACACACACACACACACACACACACACACACACACACAAAATCCAGAGACTTCTCGTGCTACATTACCACCTATGATTCTATTCCACTACAGGTAGAAAGTCAATTTTCAGGTTAAATGTCTGGGCCATATGATGTATCTGTGATCTACCCATAGGGTGCATTGTGGGCTTTGGGTTACAACAACCATAGAAGAGCAAAGCTTCAAGTTTTCTCTTATCTGAACCATGAGAATTTTATTCTCATTCCTCTTCTTATAATCTATAGATATGCATGGTATAACCCAGGATTTCTCTTCCAATTCATATAGTTAAATATTGAATTACTCCAAAAATGCCTAAAAATAGTTAATATTTTTATACCAAAATCCACACAGGGAAGATGAAAATGCCTTTAAATTAGAAAAAAAAAGTTTGTAAATATGTATGACTAATGCGATTTGATGGTGTTCTATAATACATGCAAACCAGGTGCAATATCTATAGCATTTTTGAGAAGCTGCAATCTAATTAGAATAAAATGTATCTTAATGAGGGCAATGGACACCAGCACACCTAACAAGTACTTTATTCAATGGTGTTACTTGTACTCTATAATATTTACATGGAGCTATATGATAAAGTTTCATTCACCATTCCATTCATCCTCTTCTACCTCAACTTCCTCATACTCATCTGTCTATACCTTTTTTGAATCAGATTTAGCTGTGTCCATTGCTGCATCAAACTTTCCTTTTGACTTATAATCTATGACAGCCTCCTCATGCTTTTTCAGTTTAGCCACTTTGTTAGTATAAAGTTACTTTACATTGTCACGCAGATTGTCAAACATTTTACTTTCTGTGCCTTATACTCCTTGAATATTCCAGGGTTTGTGAACCTGAACGGAACAGGAAGAAGCCAGATGGTGATTGTGTATGTGAACTGGGATTTGTTTCTTTTGCCAACTTTCACTGGTCAATAGTCCTCTATTTCTCCATCACATTAAATTTTTTTGGCTTTTATTATGATATCAAATTTAGATTTATTTTTACCCAACATAGTCTTTCTAAATACTTCATTGAAAATTGTAAAGTTGACAGAAATACTTGAATTATTTGTATGTTCTTGATGACATTTCAAAACAAAGAATAAGCAACTGTCTTACCTTTAGGTGTCTTGGGATCACCGTCAGAGATGTCCACCTCTGCATTGTTTGCTTCTCTGAATAGTACAGTACATAGAACTCAGCAAAGTACTCACCAAACCTCATGCTAGTTAGCTCTGAGAACTCAATTTCTCCTCTTATTTTAAAGTAAATATTTCCGTACCCTATTGCCCCTAACAATTATCAATTGTATCTATTTCTCTCTACTCTTGTGTTTGTGTTTAAGATTTTTTTCTCAGTTCTGCTCTTTATCAACAACACTTGGTAGTCCTTTATTTCATTAAATATCTTTTTCTCCATGATAGTATATACTCAATTTTCTAAGTAAGTTAACTTTTGATTTTAAGCCTTTATATATTTGCTATCTATAATAGTTTGTACCAAGCACTCCTTTTTTTTTCTTTTTTAGTGGTTACTATAAGGTTTGTATTATCCCTTCTGGGACTTCTGATTGTTTCGCCTCTCTCTTTAGGTATACTTAGGTATTTTTTGCTTTGTACCAGAGCTCTGGATTTAGTCCCTGATGCTTCTTGGAGTTTTTATTTGGGAGGTTTCATTATGTCAGTGATCAGTGGATCTTATATTATTTTGCTCTCTGGCTCTGTCTGGTAAATATTCATTCATAGTTTCTTAAAATCATTTCTAGACATTTCTATGATTGTGTCTCTTGGTTAATCTTATGTTCTTTAGATTCTCTCTTTGTGACTTGTTTTCCAGGTCAGTTGTTTTTAATGGGAGATACCTTGTGTTATTTTTTTTCTTCTTTATCAGTAGTATTTTTTAAATAATTTTCCTCCTTCACTTCTTTAATTAGAGCTTTTTTTTTTTTTTTTTTTTTTTTTTTTTTTTTGCCAGGGCCAGTTGCTCTGCAATTCTGGAAGAAATGGTGGAGTCTTACATCATCCTGCCCTGTTATCAGGGATTATGCCACTGCTTCCTCTAGGTACTGAGCTTTGTGCTCTTCACGAACAGCTCAGACTCATTAACTGTGCTTCGTGTGATCTGAGCCAGGATGTGGTCTGTTCACTGCCCATCGAGTTCAAGCCCTGCGGGCTCCTGACATTGGGTCTAGGGTTTGAGTGGCATAGCTACAGAATGCAGGTATTCATGTTCCCATACCCCTGGATCCTACTGCACAGCTCTAGACTTCAGGCCCTAGGCTTCCCTGGCATTCTACTAGTCCCTATCCTGGAATATTTCCTTGAACTTCCCTTGCCCATCTTGAGCTAGGATTTTTTTTTTTTACTTGACCACTTCCCTGGTGGGCTCATACTCTCTGCACAGATTTGTAGACCTGCAGACATGGACCTTTCTCTTTATGCATAAGTGACTGGAAACACCACTTACTATAGTTTCTCATTAGAATTCTTGACATAGGAGGCAGCTGGGTGGCACAGTGGATAAAGCCCCCTACCCTGGAGTGAGGAGAACCTGAATTAAAATCTGGCCTCAGACACTTGACACTTACTAGCTGTGTGACCCTGGGCAAGTCATCTAATCCCATGGTCTAACTCCCCCCCAAAATGTAATAATAATAAAAAAAACCCTTTACATTCTTAAAAAAAAGGACAACAACTTTAGGGGGGCAGCTAGGTGGCACCATGGATAGAACACTGGCTCTGAAGTCAGGAGGACCTGAGTTCAAATCTGGCCTCAGAAGAAACACTTGATACTTACTATCTGTGTGACCCTGGGCAAGGCACTTAACCCCAGTTGCCTAAAAAACAAACAAACAAAACCCCATTAGATTTCTTGACATAAACTTGAGCTAAAGCTCTTTCTACATCTTTGTTATGGTATTTCTATAAAAATATTTTGTATGTTTTGCTCCCATTCACTTCACCATTTTAACAAAGTCTCTTTGGGTGCCACTTTTTAAAGAAGGAAATTAAGATACGGTTAGAAAGTACATTGGGAAATGTCTAGAAGAGAAAAATGTAGTTGGTGATAGAACTCATTTGCTTATGTGAAAAAAATGGTAGCAGGAACTTGGGATGTTTAATGTGGAGAATAGAAGATGTTAAGGGATAGTTATTCTGAAGTATGTGAAGGCATGTTATTTAAAAATTATATCAAAAATGTTATGTTTCTTTTCTATAGAATGAATTGCCAACCATGGGCATAAATTGCAAACAGATAGATATTGGTCTGGCATGAGGAAGACTCCCTGATAAGATGGATTGTCCCAGAAGGGAATTGCTTCTTTGATACCTAATGAGTTCCTTATTACTAAATGTTTTCAAGGGAAGGCTACAGGACATTGTTGGAGGTGTTCTTAAAGCAACTCCTATTTAGGTACAGATTGAACTACTTGGCTTCTGTGGTCTCATCCAACCCTGTGAGTTTGTGATTCTACTTTTGTTACCTGAGTCCTATTCATTCTAACTATTTAAAAAAAAATACTACTACAGAGTCTATGCAGGTAAAGCATACACACACACAAACACACACACGTACACATATACGTGTATGTACATATGTGTGTGTGTGTATATATATCTATATATATATGTATATATAGATATATATACACACACATATATATACATATTTATACATATACAGTGTATATATACATATATTGAGAGAGGTCTTCCCTTCCCAGTTTGATTTCTTTTGATTAAAGGGACCATACCTTGACTCACTTCTTAAAGAGGTCTACTCACTGAATGGCCTGAAAAGCCTGAGCATAAGAGGGCCAGGGTCTTCCATTGCATCCTGAGCTATCTCCTGTCATCTTGATGAATATCTGGCCACTGGACTCAAATGGCTCTGGAGAAGAAAGTGAGGCTGGTGATTTTGCACAGCCCTCCCTCACTTGAAACGAAGTCAGTTGCAAATCATGTCATCATCTCCTTGATGTTATGGTCCTCTTCAAGAATTAAGGACAAATACAACACACATATGTACACATACATATACATATGCATATACATATATAATATATATGCCCATACATACATAAGTGTTTAAATGTGTGTGTATATATTTATATGATACAATACCAACACTAGGAAGTAAATATCATAATTGGGGACTTTTGAGTTAGAAGACCTGGGCCACTGTTCTGTTATTCACTATGTGACTTGAATAAAACTATTTCCCTTCTCAGCTTCCTAATCTGTAAAATGTACAAAATTATGACTGCCCTACCTACTTCAAAGGTTTTCCATTAGTAAAATATTTTATAAACTGCTATATAAACATGCTGTGAAAATATAAGCAGCTGTTATTATCATCATTGTCATTACTAAGTTCACATTAGACAAAGAAATAAATGAGAAAGGTTTGGATAAATATTTTAGAAACAAAGGAGTATAGAAGCTTGTCTTTGAAGCTTGCTCTCTGGTTTTTTAAAATTTTGGGTTTCATAAAAATATAAAATTTCCAAATAGGCCACACAAATTGGTCCTCTAATTAAATTCATAAGAGTTATACACACTAAATGAATGTGTACAGAGCTATCCTGAGCTGTGATACAAAGTTCTAAAATGCATTTGTTGTCCATTTGTTTTTTCACAAACTTTTAAGGTCCATTTGTTTAAAAAAAAAGGCAAAACAAAAGAAAAACTGAAGAGGTATTGTTTGTATTAATGGCCAGGAAAAGTACTCAGAAAGTAAGCAGTACTCAGAAAGAAGCAGAAAAAAGAGTTGACTCAGTAACTTGACAGGAGAAAGTACCAAATCATTGGGTTTTTTTTGTAAATAGTATTTTGTATTTCCTAAATACATGTAAAAATAGTTTTCAATGCTCATTTTTATAAGATATTGAGTTGCAAATTTTTCTCTTTCCTTTCCTTTCCCCTCCTCTCCCCAAGATGACAAGCAATCTCATACAGGTTATACATATGACACCATGGAAACGATTCCACATTGGTAATGTGAAAGAAGGAACAGAACAAAAAGGAAAAGCCACAAAAAAGTAAACATAATTTGGTTCAATTTGCATTCAGAGTTCATAATACTTCCTCTGGATGTGGATAGCATTTTCCAGCATGAGTTTTTTGGAATTGTCTTGGATCATTGTATTTCTGAGAAGAGCTAAGTCTGTCATAGTTGATCATCCCACAATGTTGCTGTTACTATATACAATATTTTTCTGGTACTGTTCACTTCACTCAGCATCAGTTTATGTAAGTCTTTCCAGGTTTTTCTAAACTCAACCTGCTCATCATTTCTTATAGCACAATAGTATTCGACTCTATTCATATACCACAACTTGTTCAGCCTTTCTACAGTTCATGGGCATCCCCTCAATTTCCAATTCTTTGCCACCACTGAAGGAGATTTGTACACATAGGACCCTTTCCCCCTTTTTATGATCTCTTTGAGATGCAGACCTAGTATTGGTATTACTTGATCAAAGTTTTATAGCCCTTTAGTCATAGTTCCAACTTGTTCTTCAGAATAGTTGCATCAATTTACAACTCCACAAACAATGTATACATGTCTCAATTTTCCCACATCTTCTCCCAGATTTGTCATTTTCTTTTTGTGTCATATTAACCAATTTGATAGGTATGAAATGGTACCTCAGAGTTGTTTTAATTGTCATTTTTCTAATCAATAGTGATTTAGAGTATTTCTCATGTGACTATATATAGCTTTAATTTCTTCATCTGAAAGCTGCCTGTCTATGTCCTGACCATTTATCAATTGGGGAATGACTTGCATTCCTATGAATTTAATCTAGTTCTTTACATGTTTGAGAAAAGAGGCCTTTATCAGAAACACTTGATGTAAAAATTATTTCCCATCTTACTTTTTTTCCTTCTAATCTTGGTTGCATTGGGTTTTTCTGGGCAAAAACTCTTTAGTCTCATGTAATCAAAATTATATATTTTGCATTTTATAATGTTCTCTATCTCTTGTTTGGTCATAAGAGCTTACCTTCTCCATAGATATGACAGTTCAACTATTTCTTGCTCTCCTAATTTGCATTTGGTATCACCCTTTCTGTCTAAATCACGTGCCAATTTTGACCTTATCTTGGTATATTTTGTGAGATGTTGGATTAAGCCTAGTTTCTATCATACTATTTTCCAGTTTTCCCACCAGCTATTGTTGAATAGTGAGTTTTTATCCCAGAAGCTGGAGTCATTGGGTTTATCAGTTTATTACTATAATCATTGATTACTATATCTTGTGTATGTAATCTATTCCAGTGATCCACCACTCTATTTCTTAGCCATTACCAAATAGTTCTGATGATTACCATTTTATAGTATAGTTTTCTATCTGGAAGGATTAGTCCAGCTTCCATTGCATATTTTTCTCATTAAGTACATTGATATTCTTGACCTTTTGTTTATTCAGATGCCTTGTTATTATTTTTTCTAGTTTTATAAAATAATTTTTAGTAGGTTGATTGGTATAGCACTGAAAAAGTAAATTAATATGGTATTGTCATTTTTATTATTATTAGCTCAGTCTACCCATGATCAATTGTTATTTTTCTAATTGTATAGATCTGTCTTTATGTGAAAAGTGTTTTGTAATTGTGTTCATATATTTCCTGAGTTTGTCTTGGCAAGTAGACTCCAAAATATTTAAAATTGCCTAAAATTAGCTTAAATGGAATTTCTCTTTCTATCTCTTGCTTCTGAGCTTTGTTGGTAATATACAGAAATGCTGATTATTTGTGTGCATTTATTTTATGTCCTGTGAATTTGCTGTAGTTGTTAATCATTTCAAGAAATTTTTAGTTGATTCTCTAAGTAGACCATCATATAATTTGCAGAGTGATAGTTTTTCTCCTTATTGCCTATTTATTTCCTTCAATTTCTTTGTTCTTCTCTTATCAGCACAGCTAACATATCTAGTGCAACATTGACTAATAGTGGTGATAATGAGCATCCTTGTTTCACCCCTGATCTTTTTTGGGAAGGCTTCTAACTTATCCCCATTACAAATAGTGCTTGCTGATGGTTTTAGATAGATACTATTTATCATTTTAAGGTAAGCTCCATTTATTCTGATGCTCTCTAGAGTTTTTAATAGGAAGGGGTGCTGTAGTTTGTCAAAAGCTTTTTCTGCATATATTGAGATAATGATAAAATTTCTTTTGTTTTGGTATTGATATGGACAGTTGTGCTGATAGTTTTCCTAATATTGAACCAGCCCTGCATTCCTGGTACAACCCCCCACCCAGTAATAGTGTATTATCCTGGTGATAAATTGCTAATATTTTGTTGAAAATTTGTGCATCAATATTCATTAGGAAAATTGGTCTATAATTTTCTTTCTCTGTTTTGGCTCTTCCTTGGTTAGGTTCCAGCATCACATTTGTGCCATAAAAGGAATTTGGTATGACTCAGCCTGTTTTTCCAAATAGTTTGTATAGTATTGGAATTAATTGTTCTTTAAATGTTTGGTGGAATTCACTTGTAAATCAATCTGTCCCTGAAGGTTTTGTAGGGAGTTCATTGATGGCTTGTTCAATTTCTTTTTTCTCAAAAAGGGTTATTTAAATATTTTAGTTCATCTTCTGTTAACCTGGGTAATTTATATTTTCATAAATATTCATCTTTTCATTTAGATTGTCAGATTTATTGTCATGCAGTTAGTCAAAATAGCTTCTAAGAATTGCTTTAATTTCCTCTTTCTTAGTGATGAGTTCACCCTTTTCATGTTTGATACTGGTAATTTGGTTTATTTATTTTTAAATCAAATTAACCATACATTTACCTTTTTATTGATTTTTTTCATAAACCAGATCTTAGTTTTATTTATAAGTTCTTTAGTTTTCTTACTTTCGATTTTATTAATCTCTCATTTGAGTTTCAGAATTTCTGATTTTGTGGTTAATTGGATATTTTTAATTTGTTCTTTTTCTAGCTTTTTCAGTTGCGTTTTCAATTCTTTGATCTCTTCTTTCTCTATTTTGTTCATGTAAGCATTTGCAGATATAAAATTTCCCCTAAATACTGCTTTGGCTGCATTCCATAAATTTTGATGTGTTGTCTCTTTATTGTCATACTCTTTGATGAAATTACTGATTATTTAAATGATTCTTTAGAATTAGATTATTTATTTTCCAACTAATTTTAATCTATCTTTCCATGACTCATTATTAGATCTGTTTTTTCTTTTGTTTTGTCTGAGATCAGGATTTCTACCCCTGCTTTCTATACTTCTGCTGAAACATAATAGATTATGTTCTAGCCTTTTATCTTTACTGTGTGTGTATCTCTCTGTTTCAAATGTGTTTCTTGTAAACAACACACTGTAGGATTAGGTTTTTTAATCCACTGCTATCTGCTTTCATTTTATAGGAGAGTTCATCTCATTCACATTCACAGTTATGATTATTAACCGTATTTCCCTCCATCCTGTTTTTCCACTGTTTAATTTTTTTCTCTCTCCTTTCAACTTATCCCTCCTCACCAGTGTTTCCCTTTAGACCACTCCCTCCCTCAATCTGTCCTCCCTTCTATCAGTCCTACCTTTTTCCCCCCCTTTTCTCCTACCCCACTTATTCCCTATAGGTAAGATAGATTTCTTTATCCAACTGAGTGTGTCTGTTATTTCCTCTTTGAGCCAAATCAAATGAAAGCAAAGTTCAATCAATGCTCATTCTATCTCTTCTTTCTCTCTTCTGTAGTAGGTATTTCATATCTCTTAATGTAGTAAAATTTACTCCATTCTGCCTCCTCCTTACCTCTTTTCCCAACACAATCTTTTTTTACCTCTTATTTCTTTTTTTATTATCAGATAAAAGTCAACTTATACACATACCTCCTAAGTATACTGCGTCTAACTGCCCTGATAGAGATGCCCTAATAGTTCTTAAGAGTTAGAAGTATCATCTTTCAACGTAGGAATGTAAACATTTAACCTTATTGAATGCCACTTTTTTTTGTTTCTTGTTCATCTTTTTATGATTCTCTTAAGTCTTGTATTTGAAGATGAAATTTTCTGTTCAGCTCTGGTTTTCATCAGAAAACTCTGAAAGTCCCCTATTTCATTGAATTTCCACCTTTTCTCCTGAAAGATTATGTTCAGTTTTGCTGGATAGTTGATTCTTGGTTGAAATCCAAGGTCCTTTGCCTTCTGGAATATTATATTGTAAGTGCTCCAATCCTTAAATATAGAAGCTGCTAAGTCCTATATAATTCTGACTATGGCTCCTTGATATTTAAATTTTTTCTTTCTGGCTGCTTGTAGTATTTTCTCCATCCCCTGATAATTCTGTAATATGGGTACAATATTTCTTGGGGTTTCATTTTGGGATCTCTTTCAGGAGATCATTGCCCTATTCCTTCAATGTTTATTTTGATATCTAGATCTAGGATATGAGGGCAGTTTCCTTGATAATTTCTTGAAAGATGCTGTCCAGGGTTCTACTTCTAAAATTATATCCTGTATGTATTTTCCAGGTTAGTTGTTTTTCCAATGAGGTATTTTATATTTTCTTCTTCTTTTTTCATTCTTTTCATTTTGTTTGACTGATTCTTGAAGTCTTACAGAGTCATTAGCTTCCATGAATCCTAATTTTAAAGGAATTATTTTCTTGAGTTAGCTTTTGTACCTCTGTTTCCCTTTGGACAATTCTACATTTTAATGAGTTGTTTTCTTCAGTATTTTTTTTTCACTTGGCCAATTCTATTTTTTAAGGAGAAGTTTTCTTCAGTCAGTTTTTGTCCTTCCTTTTCCAAGCTGTTGACTCTTTTTCCATAATTTTCTTGCATAACTCTCATTTCTTTTCCCAGTGTTTCTTCTATCTCTCTTACTTGATTAAAAAAAAAAACAACAACAACCACATTTTTGAACTCCTCCAAGAAGACTCTTTTGGCTTGATGTCAATTCATATTCCCCCCTGAAGCTTCACACATAGGCATTTCGACATTGTTGTCTACTTCTGAGTTTGTGTTTTGATCATCCCTGTCACTACAGTAGCTTTCTATCATCAGGCCTCTTTTCTTCCCCTCAATTTTTAAAGTTGAGCTCTGTTCCTGGGATATAGTGGTCACTGACCAAAACTTCTTGAACTGGCTTTCTCTGCTGGGGACTCTGGGACTGGCAGCTTGTCCACCGTGCTAGGGTGGCCTATTGTAATTGTGCCTACTTTGCTCTGGGTTCCAGGGATGCCAGTTTGCCTGCTGTGTTGGGGCTGGAGACCTCCCAAATTGTCTTCTCTGCCACTGGCCTGATGGGCTTAGACTGCAGGACCTTGGTTGCTGATCTGTGCTGTGGCTAAAAGCCTGCTTCTGGCTTTCCTAGATACCACCTGGGCTGAACAGTGCTCCCCTTTTACCCAAGTGAGACAGACCTTTCCTGAAGTCCTTCTAAGTTACTTGGGCTTGAAAATTGTTTCACTTCATCTTTTTATGGATTCTGTCTCTCCAGAACTCTTTTTGAGCCTTGATTTAATGTCATTTCTGAGGGAAACTGGGAAGATGTCAGGCAACTTCCTGGCTTTTCTCTGCTATCTCAGCTCCACACCTACCAAATCACTCTTAAGGATAATCTGTGCAAGGTATAGAAGGAAAACAGTAGAATTAAGAGAGATAGGAAAAGGATTCTTATAGAAGGTAGGATTTTGCTTCAGATGTAAAGGAAGCCAAGAGAGCCAAGGAATAGATATGAGGAAGGAAAACATGTAGAAGAGGCAGTGAAAAGGCCAAGAAGTGTCTACTATTTTCCAGGGGCAAACCTTTGATGAAAAACACTTCATAAAAAGCCCAAGAAACATTTCTAATGTAGTGTCTATGCGAGTACCTCCCCTATGAACTTTAGAGGAATTAAAAAAAAAACTTAAGCCATAATATTTTAAATCTAAAAACAATATAAGTCAAGATAGAAATATGTAAATGTTAAAATTTTATTTCTATACAAAATAAAGCACATTTATATTGGTTTAGTCTTTGGACTCTTATTCAGAGTTTTTGTTTTCCACTTGTAACTCTAAGCCTGTACATATAACATAATTCTTTCATAGATCTTTTTGGAAAAAAAAAATAAGCTTACATAAATGGAACATAGTGGTCATTTAAATAATGGCATTGTGTGTGAAATAGAGAGTGACAGAGAATAAAGGATTTCATCATTTTTTAAACCTTTGAATTAATTTTCTTTTGCATCCATTCCTAATGTGAAGCAAACTGCAAGAGCCTGGAAGATGATATGTTATGTTTTTATGCACAAATTGAAGTAATCCCCAAATTATATCACCTCTTAAGTAATTCAAAACCCACTGCCAATGAATTAAGAGTCAAATTATTATTGGCTCCAATGATTTGCAACACACAAAATTCTCAGACTCTCCAGCTACATTGGTTTAAGTTTGGATTTGTCACACTCTGACATTTTTATATGTTACCAAAATGTCACTGTACTATGGCAAAAGAAGCTATTATATCAAGTGCCCTTGAAATGTCTCCAGGTCCAAATTTAACATCAGTTTTGCTTGATGTGCATGACTGGAGTATAGGGGAGCAATGTGCCTTTTGTCAACATCAGAAGAAAATGTTCAGTTTGAGATTCCAGGGGTTTTGGGTGATGAAAAAGATCACTTTTTTTTTCAAATTTTACAGGTATTAATATATTTTTGATTTAACATACTTGCAAACTTCTTGAGCACTTTACAGTAGTAATCTTGCCCTCCTTCCTCTCCCAAAAATGAAGAATTGTTTATCAATTTTTAATAGAATGGATGGAAGAGACGTTTAATTTGTAGTGCACTAAGAATATTGACCTTTATATTTTATTGCTGTTTTGTTGCCTGCCCATGTTGGTTTTATTTATATGATTACAAATATGGTACATGAACTTGTCTGCAACTTCTTTATTTATTCAATGACAGTACATGTGTCAATGACTTTTTTCAGAATTCTTCATGTATTTATTACTTATTGCACTATTTACTTGTTCAATGTTTTATTAAGTGGTGTACAATAAATATAATAAAAATTTAATATGTGCTTACATTTTACAAGGCACTGGGGTGATATTGATATTTCCCAAACTTTGGGAAAATATTTTATTTCCAACTAAAAAAAATAACCTATACTGGTACTGTGAATATTTTCAGATATATTGGTCTTGACATTAAGGACCTTTTCAGGACAAAGTTTTTAGAGTGGAAGCACTTGGTGAAAAGGTTTGAATGATTGTGTCATGTTGCTTGAATGATTCCAGATTGTTTTCCAGAAAGGGAGAACTGGTTTACAATTCTACCGGCAATGGAATATAATACTAATCTTCTCAAAGTGCTTCCAACTATATTTTCATTTACTTTATTTCTTTCTCTAGAGTTCTAATTTTTACAGGGACTGTTTTTAAATTTTATTTTTCTCCAGAGATTACTGAATTTGAACAATTTTCACAGGTGTTACTCTTCAAAAGTCTCTTTTGGAATTTTACAAAACATTTAAGAAGAATTATTTTCAATACTATTTAAACTGTTTTGAAAAAAATACAGGCAAAGATGGAGTCATATGAAATTGTTTTTATGTCACAAATATGGTGCTGTTACATAAACCATGAAGAACAACAACAGAGACAGAAAAGATAGACCAATTTACCAAATGGATATTGATGCAAAAACTTAAGTAAAATACAAACAAGGAGATTTTAGCGAAATATCACAAAGATCCTACATTATGACCAGGTGTGATTTGTAATAGAAATGTAGAGTTGGTTCAATATTAACAAAACTAATATAACATGATTGACTAAAACTTATCTGTATAATTGACCATAGCAATAACAACAACAACAACAACATATGATTATTTGAATTGATAGAAAAAGGTTTTGACAAAATGGAACACTCATTCTTAGAAACACTAGAAAGCATGGAAATAAAGTTAGCTTTTCTCAAAATGATAAGTAGTCTTTCTCAAAAACTGTCAGCAAACAATTTTGGTATTGGGGATAAGCTAGAAGCCTTCCCAATAAAGTCTGGGGTGAAGTAAAGATGTCCAGTAACATGAATATTATTCAATAGTATATTATAAATTTTAACAATAGCAATAAGATGAGGAAAAGAAAGTTAAAGAATTAGAACGGGCAATGAGGAAACACAAAGTTGCAAAATATAAAATAACACACAAATTATCAGCATTTTTATGAGTTACCAATGAAGTGTAGTAGGAAGAAATATAAAGAGAAGTTCCATTTTTAAATAATTTTAGACAATATAAAATATTTGGAAATCAACCTGCCAGGATTAAACTAAAACTATATGAAAATAATTACATAACACATTCACACAAATAAAGTCAGATCTGTTCATGGGTAGGCCATGCCAATATAATAAAAATGACAATTCTAATTAAAAAAAAAACTTCCTCAGTGTCTTACCAATTAAACTACCAAAATATTTTACAGAGATAAAAAATACTAACAAAATTCATTTGGAAGAATAAAAGGCCAAGAATATCAAAAGAATCAATGAAAAAAATGTAAAAAAGATGGCCTAGCCATAACAGTTCTCAAACTCTATTCCAAAGCAGTAATGAAAACAATGTTTGTGGCTAAGAAGTAGAATCAATTATGTTTCAAAAGACAATAATAAATGACCATAGTAATCTAGTGTTTGATAAATACAGAGATCTAAGCTTTTGAGACAAGAACTCATTATTTGAGAAAAATTGTTGCAAAAACTGAAAAGTAGTTTTACAAAAATTAGGTACAGCCCCACATCATGCATAGTACACCAAGATAAGGTAAAAGTGGGTAGAAAATTTAGACATAAAAAAGGATGTATTAAGCAAATTAGGGGATCATGGAAAATTTTGCTTGTCAGATCTATGGATAAGGAAAGAATCTATGACAAAAGAAGAGACAGATATAATTAAGGTATGTAAAATGGATAAATTTGATTACATGAAATTTAAAAAATCAGTTTTGCATAAACAAAATCAATGTAGTCAAAGTTATAAGATAATAGGAAATGGAATGGGGGAGATTAGATAAAAGCTTCATTTCTCAAATTCATATAGAATGGAGTTGAATTATAGTAATATGAGTCATTCTCCAATTGCTAAATGTCAAAGGATATGAATGTGCATTTTTCAGATGAAGAAATCAAAGCCATCTATACATATATGAAAAAATACTCTAAATCATTATTGATTAAAGAAATGCAAATTAAAACAACTCTGAGGTACCAACTCACACTTACCAGATTTGCTAATATGACAGAAAAAGAAAATAATACACCTTGGAGGAGATATAGGAAAATTGGGACACTAATGCATTCTTGGTAGTAGTAAACTAATCCAATACTCTAAAGAACAATTTGTAACTATGCCCAAAGATCTACAAAACTGTGCATATTTTTTGAATTTTCAATATTAATATGAGATTGATAGCATGAAGAGATCAAATAAAAAGAAAAAGAAAAAGGACCTATATGTACAAAAATATTTTTAACAGCTCTTTTTGTGGGGGCAAAGACTTGGAAATTGAGGGAATGCCCATCAATTAGGGAATGACTAACAAAATTATGGTATATGATTGTGATGGAATACTATTATTCCATATGAAATGATGAATGGGATTATTTCAGAAAATAAAATTCTGTCTCCAACTGATTAATGGTCAAAGGATATAAACAGGCAGTTTTCAGATAAAGAAATTAAAGCTTCCTATAGTCATACTAAAAAATGTTCTAAATTACTATTTATTATAGAAATACAAATCAAAACTACTCTGAGATACCACATCACACTTATCAGATTGGCTAACATGACAAAACAGAAAAATGATAACTATTGCAGAATATGTGGGCAAATTGGATTGCATTGTTGGTGGAATTATGAACTGATGCAACCATTTTGGAGAGCAATTTGGAATTATGTCCAAAGGATTATAAAATGTGCATGCCCTTTTACCCAGCTATACCACTTCTGGGGCTATATCCCAAAAAGATCATAAAAATGGGAAAAGGACCCACATGTACAAAAATATTTATAAAAGCTCTTTTTGTGGTGGCAAAGGGG
Organism: Phascolarctos cinereus; assembly: GCF_003287225.1. Taxonomy (NCBI): domain Eukaryota; kingdom Metazoa; phylum Chordata; class Mammalia; order Diprotodontia; family Phascolarctidae; genus Phascolarctos; species Phascolarctos cinereus. The sequence continues at coordinate 138,269,502 of NW_027556098.1, forward strand.
ATGCACATCAATTGGGGAGTGGCTGAACAAGTTGTGGTATATGAATGCAGTGGAAACATTTTGCTATAAGAAATGATGAGCAGGTGGACTTCAGAAAAACCAGGAACGACTTGCATTGGACTGATGCTGAGTGAAGTGAGCAGAACCAGGAGAACATTGTACACAGTAACAGCCATGTTGTGTGAGGAGTAACATCGTTAGACTTAGCCTTTCTCAGCAATGCAAAGATCTAAGACATTTCCAAAGGTCTCATGATTTAAAATGCTATCTACATCCAGAGAAAGACCTATGGAGTTAGAATGCAGATCGAAGCATACTAGTGGCTCTTTTTTTTCTTCTATTTTGTTTTGTTTCTTCTTTCTTGTGGTTCCTCCTATGGGTTCTAATTCTTCCTTATAACATGACTAATGTGAAAATATGTTTAATAGAAATGTATATGTAGAGACTATAACAGATTGCATGCCATCTTGGGGAGGGATAGGGGAAAGGAGGGGGAGAAAAAATTGAAAACTCAAAAGCTTATGGAAATAATTGTTGATAATTCAAAATAAATTTTTAAAAATGGAATTCATTTGTAAATCCATCTGGAGCAGGAGATTTTTTCTCGTGGAGTTCATTGATGGCATGTTCATTTTTTTTTTTCTGAAATGTGGTTGTTAGGGTAGCTAGAGGACACAGTGGATAGAGCACTGGCCCTGAAGTCAGGAGGACCTGAGTTCAAATCCAGCCACAAACACATTACACTTATTGACTGTGTGTGGGCAAGTCAACCTCAAATGCCTCACAAAAAATGGGGTTGTTTAAATATTTTCTTTCCTCTTCTGTTAATCTGGACTATTTATGTTTTTGTAAATATTCATCTATTTACTTAAGATTGTCAAATTTATTGGCATATAGTTGGCAAAAGCTCCTAATTATTGTTTTGGTTTCCTCTTCATTGGTGTTGAACTCACCCTTTTCATTTTTGATTCTGGTAATTTGGTTTTCTTCTTTCTTTTTTAAATCAAATTAACCAAACATCTATCTATTTTATTAGTTTTTCATAAAATCAGATCCTAATCTTTTTTTATTAGTTCAATAGTTTTCTTAATTTCAATTTTATTAATCTCTCCTTTTGTTTTCAGAATGTCTAATTTGGTATTTAATTGGAGATTTTTAATTTGTTCTTTTTCTAGCTTTTTTAGTTGCATGCCCGATTCATTGATCTCTTCTTTCTTGATTTTATTCATTTAAGCATTTATATATGTACAATTTCCCCTAAGGAAGTTTTTTGTTGAATCACATAAGTTTTGTTATGTTGTCTCATTATTGTCATTCTCTTGCGTGGAGTTATTTATCATTTCTATGATTTGTTGTTTGACCCATTCATTCTTTAGGATTAAATTATTTAGTTTCCAATTAATTTTTTAGTCTATCATCCCAGGGCCATTTATTACATATAATATTTATTGCATTATGATGTGAAAAGGATGCATTTAATATTTCTGACTTTCTGCATTGGATTGTGAGGTTTTATGCCCTAGCACATGGTCAATCTTTGTGTAAGTGCCATGTACCACTAAAGATATATCTATATCTATATCTATATATATTTATATCTATATATATATAGATATATATATATATATAGATATATACACATATATATGTATATATGTGCATATATATATATATACACATATACATATATATATATGTATATGTATATGTATATAGTCCTTACTATCCCCATTCTGTTTTCTCCAGAGCTCTACCACATGTAACTTTTCTAAAATTCTATTTACTTCCTTAATTTCTTGTTTACTGTGTGGTTAGATTTATGTAGTTCAGAGACGGGGACGTTGAGATTTCCCACTGGTATAGTTTTTCTGTCTGTTTCTTTCTGTAACTCCCTGAACTTCTTCTCCAAGAATTTGGATGCTATATCACTTGATGCATATATGTTTAGTAAGGATATTACTTCACTGTCTATGGTGTTTTTTTTTTTTAGCAGGTTGTAGTTTCCTTCCTTATCTCTTTTAATAAGATCTATTTTTTGCTTTTGCTTTATCTGAGATCCGGATTGCTATTCCTGCTTTTTTCTTTTTTAACTTCAGCTGAAACATAATATATTCTACTCCAGCCTTTTGCCTTTACTCTGTGTGTATCGCTCTGCTTCAAATGTGTTTCTTATAAACAACATATTGTAGGATTCTGGTTTTTCATCCACTTTTTTATCTGCTTCTGTTTTATGGGAGAATTCATCCCATTCACATTCACAGTTATGATTACTATCTGTGTCTTTCTCTCCATCCTGTTTTCCACTCCTCCATTTATGTTTCTCTTTCTCCTTTTCTCCCTTTTCCTCCTCACTAGAGTTTTGCTTTTTACCACCACATCCCTCAATCTGCTTTCCTTTCTATCAGCACACTCCCTTTTCTTTTCCTTTCCTCCTCCTACTGCCTATATGGAAAGTTAAATTGCTATACATAATTGAATATGTTATTCCCTCCTTCAGCCAAATCTAGTGAGAATAGATTTCAAACAATGCTCATCTCCCTCTTTCTTTCTCTCTATTATAATATGTGATATAATTTACCCTTTTCTGCTTCCTCCTTTCCTCTTCTCCCATAACAATTCCTTTTTACCACTTCATTAGATTTTTTTTTATCATAACATCAAAGGCAACTTAAACCCACCTCCTCTGTCTATGCATATCCCCTCTAAATGTCATAATAAAGATACAGTTCTCAAGAGTTATAAGTATCATCTTCTTATGTGGGGATGTAAACAGTTTACCCTTATTGAATAATATTTTCCCCTTTTCTGTTTACTGTTTTATGCCTTTCTTGAGTCTTATATTTGAAGATCAAATTTTCCACTAAGCTTTGGTCTTTTCATCAGGAAAGTCTGAAAGTCCCCTATTTCATTGAATGTTCTTCCCCAAAAGATCATGCTCAGTTTTGCTTGGTAGTTGACTCTTGGTTGTAATCCAAGCTCCTTTGCCTTATGGAATATCATATTCCAAGCCTTCCAATCTTTTAATGTAGAAGCTGCAAGGTCCTGCATAGTCTTGACTGTGGCTCCCAATATTTGAGTTGTTTCTTCCTGGCTGCTTGCAGTATTTTCTCCTTGATCTGATAATTCTAGAATTTGGCTGCAATATTCAACTTGGGATATCTTTCAGCTGTTGATTGGTGGATTCTTTTGATGACAATTTTACCCTCGTTCTATGGCCTCAGGGCAGTTTTCATTGATGATCTCCTGAAAGATGCTGTCCAAGCTCTTTTTTTTTTCATCATGGCTTTCAGGTAGACCAATAATTCTTAAGTTATCTCTCCTGGATATGTATTCCAGGTCAGTTGTTTTTCCAGTGAGTAAATTTGTAATTTTCTTCTATTTTTTCATTGTTTTGATTTTGTTTTCCTGATTTTTGGTTTCTCATAGAGTCATTAGCTTCCAATTGCCCAATTCTAATTTTTAATGAATTGTTTTCTTCAGTTAGCTTTTGTACCTCCTTTTCCATTTGGTCAATTCTACTTTTTAAGGACTTGGTTTCTACAGTTGATTCTTGTCCTTCCTTTTCCAAGCAATTGACTCTCTCTTGCATATCTCTCATTTTTCCCCTATTTTTCTTCTATCTCTCTTATTTGATTTTTAAAATCCTTCTTGAGCTCTTCTAAAAAGGCTTTTTGGGCTTCAGACCAGTTCATATTCCCCTCTGAGGTTTCAAATGTGGGCATATTGACAATGTTATCCTCTCCTGAATTTGTGTTTTGATCCTCCCTGTCACGAATACACTTTTCTATGGTCATTATTTTTCTATGTTGCTTCTTGCTCATGTTGTTTGCCTTTTTTCTGGCTCTTAAAGTTGATCTCTGCTTCTGGGGCACAGGGGGCACTGTCCCAGGCTTCTTGTGCTGAGAACTAGGGGCCTGGGTAGTATTTTGCTGAGGTGGGGCTTGCCACTGGCTTGCTGGGATTCCTCCCTTCCTGTACTGGTTCCCTTCAGCCACAGCAAGAGGGACCTTTCCCATTAATCTTCTTAGCCTCACGCTGTATCTACTCTTTCTGCTGACTCTACTATTTCAGGATTTTTCCTGGAGAAATATTCTCTGGGTTTTTCAAGGTCAATAAGGGAGGGTGAGAGGAACTTACTGCTTACTCTGCCATCTGGGCTCCTAGAAGTCTTTATAGGTGATTTTCAAACATTCAGTCTGTGGGCTAATGGCTCCAGAAGCAGAGCTGGGGCCTCTACTGCCACTTCTGCCACTGCTAGTGCTGCTGATTCAGTCACTCTCAAGGCCTATTTCTGATTTACTAGTGCTAATCTGTATTGGTACACTCTGCAGCCTTGCACTGCACTGCACTTCTTTCTCACCCAGTTCTGACAGACCTCTCTCATTGACCTTCTAAGTTGTCTCTGATTTCTGTGGGCTGAGAAGAATGGAACACACTACTGATCCTGGTGATTCAGTCCCTCAAAATCTGATCAGGTTTTCCTTAGGCTAGGTGTAGCGATGTGTCCTGTGAGCCAAATATTCCTCTCTGAGATTGGAGCAACAGACCGACCTTTCCATCCATCTTCCAGGTTGTCTTGGTCTGGAAATCTGCCTCACTCTGTCTCTGTGCACTCTACTACTTTAGAATTTGTTCAGAGTCACTTTTTAGAGGCATTTGAAGAGATTTTTGGGAGAGCTTAGGTGAGTCTCTGCTTTTACTCTGCCATCTTGACTTTGTCTTAAACAATAAAATCTTACAAGCCTTTTCTATCTCAAAAATTATTTGACCTTGCCATTTAAATGTATGAAGTCAGGAATGTACAAGAGACATTAAAGAGACTAGTCTGGTAAAGAAGGCTGGAGTGGGGAACTGACATTTATAAAGTAGTTTCAGGTTTGCAAAGAATTTTATATACATTAGCTTATTTAAGCCTCAAAAGAACCCTGCATGGCCGATCTAGGCATTATAATCACTATTTTGCAAAGCTAAGTCTTGAAAAGGTTATGATTTGGCCATGATCATAACTGTGAAAGGTTGGATTTGAACCCAAGTCTTTCCTGACTCTTAAGTTCAGGACACATAGGGAAGGTGGAGTCATAATATAGAATATTCTTGATGTCAGAGAAGAGATGCTGGCTTTGTTATTTTAAGTGATAGAAAAATATTGAGTGCTTTTGATCATGGGAATTGCATGTTGAAAACTGTACTTTGAAATATATGAATATTGCCAACAATAAATAGAACATTTCTGGCCTTGTTTAAAAAGTACATTTAATAATTCAGGACCAAAAGAACTCATCTTTTCACAAGGGATTTTACTAGGTAGAAACAACATGCCTAAAATTCATGTCCATAATCCAAAACCTTGAATGATTAACTTAAGATTTCAGCAGACATTAGGGCAAAACATGTCCTGGTTCACACATTTTAAGTGAACATATAAAATAATTCCTTTGCAAACAACTAATTTGCAGGTTCTTAAAAAAATGCAGTTAGTTCTTTTTCACAGCTATCATTACTTTTCATGCACTCAAGATCTTTGCTATTCAGAGGGCTTTTGGTTTTGCACTTTCTTTTCCCTTTGCTGTATGACCTGAGACTTGAAGGTTTAGGGGGCTTGAAATGGTGAAGAGAAGAGTACAGCAAGCAAGTACTTCCCAATATATCTTTTTTTTTCCTTTTTCTCTTTAGGTCTTCTCCCTCTCTAAACCAGTAGACTCATATGGAGTTAATTTTGTATCTTATACTTATCAGCTTTATGACTAGAGGTAAACCTCTCTACCTTGGTGCAATGGAGGTGATAATGCTGAAAAATGCATATTATAGCAGAAAAGGCAGTGGATTTGTAGTCGAAGGACTATGGTTGGGGAACCAGCACTGCTGTCTACTAATCATCTGAAATTAAGAAGGTCAATAAATTGTTCCAAGCCTCAATCATATTTGCACTATGCACATCACAGAGTTACTGTGAGGAAGTACTACTTAAAACTCAAACATACTATATCAATGAGTTGTCATTGTAATTGTTATAAATTTTAATTAATAGAACTAATAATGGGGCTGTTAAGAATAAAATAAAATGAAGATTCTAAAGAAATTTTAAAAAATAATATGTACAATGAGTGAACCCTCTTGACAGATGGGGAAAATACATCACAGTAATGTAAGCAAGTCCTGAAAATTGCTCTTCCTACATGTCATCATCTGCTTTTGAATCTTTACTTAAACATTTCTAATGACTTAAAGTTCAATAATTCTAATTATATTGGATGCTATTAGTGTAGACACTCTTTGCAAAAGTACAGATGCTAATCCCTTTACATGTGAGTAACATGTCTTCATAAGGTGCTGTAATCAAAATCAAAGATACATTACCTGTTGGGTAAGCATCTGGTGATGAATCAGTCAGCTAAGTCTTCGGACAAAAAAAAACAGAAAAAATATGATTTTACTTAGATCTTCTCTATCTTGTCAGCACAAATGGTCCATTGTCACAACCTTATATATCTCAGGTTCACCCAAAGGGCACAACGAGGCACTGGAGGAAAATTTAGCAGTGACAATTTGACGTGATTTTGGTTGTTATTCTTTGAGCTGGGATTTTGTCAGTGTAGGGAAATCCTAATGATAAACAATAACAAATGGGAAGCAAATTGTGGTGTTTTACATCTACCAAAGCATAGAGAAGTTAAGGGACTTGATTAAGATCATGCCCTAGTGTGTGTCAGAAGCAGAACTCAAAACCAGATCTCCTTGATTCTGTTAACATCTGTTTATCTATTATAATGCACTTACTCAACTGGCTGATAAAAAAAAAGGAAGATGTGCCATGGGTGGATTTATTTATTTATATTTTTAAAATTAAATATGAACTTATAGATACAAGGGAAATGAGACCTTTTACTACATTCTATTTAGATATAGTAAAAAGAGTGCTCAATTTAGGTTCAAAGGTCTTGACTTTGGTATTTTTTTAAATTAATTTTAGTGATATCTTTTGTTTTATGTTACCTATGTTTATCAATATACTTTGCCCCCCCCAATACCCTCATAGAACCATCCATCATATCAATGATCAAAAAAGGAGGGGGATAACAGTTCAATTAACCTAACCAATACACACAAAGTGACATGATATACAATGGTCATACCCTTAGACCCCAAATCTGAATGTTAGAGAAAATGAAATCACATATCCCATATTTGGGACTCACCTGAGCTTTCCCAAATTCTCTTCCAAATACCTTTAAAATAATGCCTCAAAACAAATTCTAGAGTGGCAGAATGAACAAAAGAATTAGGTGAAATAATTTTCCAGCCAAAGACAATTTGGGAGATCAGCAGGAAATGTTTGTTTCTCTGTGGTGAGAGTGGCATGCAGTCTAGCATGACCAAAACCCCAGTAATCCAATAGCAGGCTTTAGGAGTGAATGAGTCAGAACCTGCCAGGCCACCAACAACAAGAGATTTGTACAACTGGATTAGAAGGAGACCACAGGGGATCCTTTGCTAGCACTGGGTTCAGTACTGTGTTGCACTGCCTATATACAATTCTGAGTTGCAGTCCCAGGGCAGAGAAGAGCACTAGCACATCAGAGATCCTGGCTACAGGGGAGCTTGAAGCCTGGTCACAATTCCAGAACAGAAGAAGGTATTTGTGATGGCTCACAGACTAGAGCACAGGCCAAGAGAGCTGTGACCACGCTTTTTATACCACCTTGGAAAAAATGAAAATATATAGAGCCACAGAACAAGCTCTAAAAACAGCAGCATAAAAAACCCTGAAGATTAGGACAGTTCCCCACTACACCCTGAGTGCAGAACTCAACTTTAACATCAAGTTAGAACTCAAGAAATAGGCTGGAAAATGAGCACAATGAAAAGAAAATCTGAACAGAAGAAGAAAACAAGTAAAAACAGCTAGAACCAAAGCCTCAAATAAAAATATGAGTTCATCTATGCTGAAAAATAATTTCTGAAAGAGCTCAAAAATGTTTTAAAAATGAAATGAGAGATATTGAGGAAAGATTGGGAAAATAAATTAGGCAAGAAAATCACAAAAAAAGATAACAGTTCTGTAAAGGAGGCACAAATATTCACTGAAGAGAACCTTTTAAAAAGCAAAACATAAAACGTCATTGAAGAAAATGAGCTAGAATGAGTCAGAAAATTTTAACTTAAAATTTAGAATAGAGCAAGAGGAAGCTAATGACTTTATGAGACATCAGGAAACAATCAAACAAAATCAAAAGGATGTAAATAAAATAGAAGGAAGTATGAAATATCTCATTGAAAAAATAAAACAAAACAACTGACCTGGAAAACAGATCCAGGAGAGATAATTTAAGAATTATTGGACTACCTCAAAGTCATGATAAAAAAAAAAAGAGCTTAGACATCATCTTTCAAGAAATCATCAAGGAAAACTGCCTTGATATTCTAGAACCAGAGGATAACGTAGAAATTGAAAGAATCCACTGATCAACTTCTGAAAGAGATCTCAAAATAGAAACTCCCAGAAATATCATAGACAAATTCCAGAGCTCATAGGTCAAGGGGAAAATACTACAAGCAGCCAAAAACAAACAATTCAAATATCATGGAGCCAGAGTCATGAAAACATATTTAGCAGCTTCTACATTAAAGGATCATGGACTTGGAATATGATATTCTGGAGGGCAAAAGAGCTAAGATTACAACCCAGAATAACTGAATATAATCCTTCAAGGGTAAAATGGATATTCAGTGAAATAAAGGATTTTCAAGCATTTCTGATGAAAAGACCAGAGGTGAATAAAAAATTCGACTTTCAAATACAAGATTCAAAAGGAGCATAAAAAGGTAAACAGGAAAGAGAAATCATAAGGGATTAAATAACCATAAACTGTTTGTATACCTACATGGGAAAATGATATTTATAACTCCTAAGGACTTTCTCATTATTAGGGCAGTTAGAAGGAGTATACATAAACAGAAAATAGAGGTGTAAGTTGAATGTGATGGTAACATTATAAAAGAAAATAAAGGATGAGAAAGAAGAGTGTGCTGGGAGAAGGGGAAAGGGAGAGGTAGAATAGGATAACTTATCTGACATAAAAGAGGCCTGAAAGAAATTTTACAGTGGAGAGGGAAATGGTGGAACTGCGGTAGGGAGTATATGAACCTTACTCTAATCAGAACTAGATCAAAGAGAGAATAATATACACACTCAGTTGGATGTAGAAAACTATCTTACCTTACAGGAAAGTATGAAGGGAAAGAGATAAGAGAGGCAGGGAGCTAATAGAAGGGAGGACAGATTTGGGGGAGTAAAAGTAAGAAGCAAAACACTTTTGATAATGGATGAAGTAAAAGGACAGAGAGGGAGAGAGAGAGAGAGAGAGAGAGAGAGAGAGAGAGAGAGAGAGAGAGAGAGAGAGAGAGAGAGAGAGAGAAGGATAAAGGAGTAAAATAGGATAGAGGGAAATTGCACAGTTGGTAATCATTATTGTGAAAAATAGTTTTGCAGTGAGTTTTTGAGAATGAACAGGGCAAAGGGAGATAGAGAGTTAGGATAAACAGAGGGAGAATAGGATGGAGGGAAATAGTAATCATTACAGTGAAAAAAATTACGGTGGGCTTCTCTGATAAAGACTTCATTTCTCAAATATATATAAGATTGAGTCAAATTTATAGCAATTGATAAATGGTAAAAAATATATGAATGGGAAATTTTTAGACAAAGTAATGAAAGCTATCTATAGTCATAAAAATACTCTAAATCACTATTGATGAAAGAAATGCAAGTTAGAACAACTCTTAGTTTTAGCTCATACCTGTCAGACTGGCTAATGTGACAGAAAATGAAAATGACAAATCTTGGAGGGGATGTGGGAAGATTAAATTACTAATGTACTGTTGGTGAAGTTGTATGCTAATTCAGCCATTCAGGAGAGCAATTTGGAATTATGGCTAAAGGATTATAAAACCGTATATACCTTTTGACAAAGCAATACCACTACTAGGTCTGTATTCTGAAGAGATCTAAAAAAAAGTAATATTACCTGTATGTACAAAAATATTTATAACTGCTCTTTTAGTGGTGCAAAGTATTGGAAACTGAGGGTATGTCCATCAGTTATGGAATGTCTGAACAAGTTGTTGTATATGATTGTGGTGGAATACTATTGTGTTTTGAGAAACGATGAGTAGGATGCTTTCAGAAAAAGCAGGGAAAAACTTATGTGAACTGATGCAAAGTGAAATAAGCAGAAACAAGAGAACATTGTATACAATAATAGCAATATTGTATGATGATCTACTACCAATAGCATAACTATCCTCAACAATACAATGACCCAAGACAATTCTTTAGGACTTAGGATGAAAGGTTCTATCCATCTCCAGAGAAAGAACTGGTAGAGCCTGAATGCAGATCAAAGATACTTTTCCTTTACTTTCCTAATTTTTCTTAATTTTTTTGTCTGTGTTTACTTTCAGAGAATGAATTACATGGAAATTTGTTTTTCATGACTACACATATACAACCTATGTCAAAATGCTTGCCTTCTCAATAAATGGGGGGAGAGAAGAGAGGGAGTGTATTTGGACTCAAAATTTGAAAAAAAAAATTTAAAATAGTGTTTACATGCAATTAGGAAAGATAAAAATATTAAATAAGATTTTTTTTAAAAAGAAGGGAGGGGAGGGGCAGCTAGGTGGCACTGGCCACCTAGAGCCCTGGCCCTGAAGTCAGGAAGACCTGAGTTCAAATCCAGCCTCAGACCACACACTTGACACCTACTAGCTGTGTGATCCTAGGCAAGTTACTTAACCCCAATTGCCTGAAAAAAAAAGAGAGAAGGGGGGGGCTGCAGAAGGGAAGATGAATGGAGTTAAGCGGTAGATAGCAGCAAAAAACCTTTGGGGAGAGACAGGATAAAAGAAGAGAGAGAGAAGTGTAAAGATTGAAAAACAGAAAAGAAAGAAATAATAATCACCACTATTTTTATTCACATTTATCTTATTATTAGCAATATAGAACAACATTTCATATGGCCATTAATAGTTTGCAATTCTTCTACAAAGACCTATTTTTTCATTTAATCATCTACTTATCTAATAGGGAATGGCTTTTGCTCTGACATATTTGTTAATTGCCTATGTATTGTATCAGAAATATTTGATACACAGTTCTCATTACTATTTTGTTTTTTTAGTCTTAGGTTTATTCATTTTGATAGGCTTTTCTATTCTTTTAATTATTTTTAAATCTTCTATCATAAAGTTTTTCTATTATTTGGTTAAAAATTATCTACCTACTCAGAGCTTCAAAATATACATGATCTGTTAAGTTTCTAAGGGTAAAAGCCTTAATATCATTTCACATTTATTATGGTATATGGTTTAAGGTGTTGGTCTAAGTGTGATTTGTGTAAGATGGGTGTCTAGTTTTCTCAACTGTTCTTGCGAATGCAGAATTCAGTTGTTAATTATTTTTTAACACCATGGTTTGGAATTTGTTATTTCTGATGCTTACTTCTCTACCTTGTTGGACTGATCTGTTTTCACATTTTAACCAATTCCAAATATTTTTATTATTTTACAATATAATTTTAAGTTTGAAATCATCCCTTCTTTCCTAGATTTTTGTGGTTCCTGTTGATATTTTATAGTGCTTTTATTTGTGATTTTTTTTTACTATTGTGTTACATTCTGTGAGTTTTCACTTGGTAGTATGACTTGTATAGCAGTAAGTCTCTAAATTAATTTTTAGAATATCATCATTTTACTATACTGGCAGGGCCCAGTCATGAGCATTGAGTGTCACTCCAGTTGTTTAAGTTATTTTCTATTATTTTAAAGGAATCTTTTCATACTCATATATATCTTGGATATACCTTGCTAGATTGGGTCCAAATATACCACACATTTTTCTATTCTTGCCCCTGTATTTTCTTACTCTTATATATATATACATATATATACACACACACATGTGTGTATGTATGTATGTATATATGTGTGTATTGTTATTATTTAAATGTTTATTTCATATCCTGTCATCTTACTGAAGCTATTAAATTTCTGAGTAACTTTCTTTATTCTTTCTCTAAAAATTTCTAAATATATCATACTGTGACCAGCAGAGAGACCTAGGTTTGTTTCTTTTTTTGCCTTTCTTTATGAAATTAATTTATTCTCTTATATTATTTGGCATTTCTATAATGTCTAAAGTCTTTTCAGAGAATGCAGAAGATACAGAAAATACTTGTATTGCTCCCTTATATCGTAAGGAATATTTTAGTGTTTTCCCCATTGTGTATAATAATGTTTTGGGTTGAGAGATTGTTATTTATTTTATATAAAAGAAATATTCTTTTATGGTTATGCTTTGTAGATTTTTTAACATGAGCATCATGTTTTGAAACTAAACTTCTTCATCATTTGATATGATCTTATGGTTTTGCATATGATTCTCTCTGATGTATTTAACTATGTTATTTAGGAATAGCATGGCATAGTGGATAGAGATGACCTTCAAGTTAGGATTACTTGGGTTCAAATCTTGCCTTACATATACTGGCTATGGAACCCTAGGAAATTCACTTGATGTTTCAGTACTCTAAGCAGCTGAAATAAATGAGAGATTCTAAAGAGAAAGTGCACCTGCATTTATAGAGGTAGATTTTTTTTTCCACCTGAAGTTAATGTACCAGTGAAATTACACCATGCTAATTCCTTCCCAATGTTAAAGGATCCTTAGGTTTCTTGTGTAATTTCATTTAAAATTATACACATATATGTGTTTATTTTTTACAGCACTAAAATTTTCCCCTATAATTCTGCTTCTTCCTCCTACCTGAGATCCATTCCATGTAAGACATATTAATTGTAAAAGGAGGAAGAAAAGTTAAATTGTAATAATACATCATAAAGTCAGAAAAAATGTTCAATGTGCCACATATTTTGGTACAGAGACTGTTATTCCACTTCTGCAAATGAATGGGATTGAGATGTATTCTCATATCGCTGTTTGGTAGCCATGTTTATTTTTTATAATTTCACAGCAATCAATTTTGATTTTATTGGTCATCTTTGTCTCCAATTCTTTGTTATCACAAAAATGGTGCTGCTATAAACAAATGTTTTGGTTTGTAATGGGATTTTTATTTCTATGTGTCGTAAGTCTAGTTGGGGAATTTCTGGGTTAAAGAGTATGAATATTTTCATCACTTTATTTCCATAATTCCATATTGCATAATTCCAAATTTCTTTTCAAAATGGTCATACTGATTCATAGCTCTACCAACAATGCTCTAGTGTATCTATTTCCGCACAACAGTTCCAACAATTAGAATTCCCATCTCACGTGATCTTTTTTTTTTCAATTTGCAGGGTGTAAAATGAAACATCAGGATTGTTCTGATTTGTCTTTCTCTTATTGATAATGTTTTGAAAAGTTATTAAGCATTTGTAATTTTTCTTTTGAATAATCTTTGTTCCTATCCTTTGTTTACATCTATTGAGGAGTGGCTTTTGGTTATACTCTTTATATATTTGGGAGACCAAACCCTTTAGACAGAATTTTGACACTCTTTTTTTTACACAATTAAATCTTCTTATCTTAGGCGTACTGATTTTTTGAGTGTTTGCAGAAACTTTTCAATTTCATGTAATCAATGTTACATCTTGTGTCTCTATCCTTTGGTTAAAAATATATCTTCTACTCAGAGCTAACTATGAAAGGCATATGATCTGTTTCTTTTCTATTTTTTAATTGTATGAGGTCTAATATTCAGGTAATATAACCACTTCAAATGCAATACTGTAATACGGAATAAGGTGTTGGATATTTTATATTTTTAATGGTTTTCCTCTATTTCATATGTTTTCTCAGGTTTTGACAACATGCAAATATGCATAATGGAATCAGAATAATTTTTTACCTTGTTTACTATTTCGTATTTTTTTTTATTTTCTACTTTATTTTTATTAAATTAGCTAAATGTTTTCAATTTTAATAGCTTTTTCAAAGAAAAAGATTTTAGACCTTTATTTTTCTATGAATTTTGATTCCTCTTTTATCTCTTTTTTGTAGTTCTTAATATCCTCATTTCACTGTTATATTAGGTTTGTTTATTTTTTTTACTTTCTGACAAAAATGTGTTTTTAAAAAGGGATATTTAATTGATTGATCCGTTTCTTTTCAAATTTGTTAATGTATGTATATATTTTACATGTATGTATATATAATGTATGTATATGTGTGTTTCTGTGTGTGTGTGTGTGTGTGTGTTATCCATGTTAATGGATATATATTTTTTACCCCCAAAATACTTAACCATCACAGAAATTTTGGCATGTTCAATTATTATCTATTTCTTTCATGTGATTATTGATTGCCTCTTTGATTTGTTCTTTGACCTATTCATCACTAAAGATTTTATTTTTAAGTCTCCATTTGGGAGTATGTCTCTCATTTATGCTCTGTCAATTGATTACTATTTGTGTGTGAAGACGTGTTTATTATTTCTGCTTTTGGGGGAAAAATCACTATTTCTCTGTGCCCTCATATGTAGTAATTTTATTTTTTTAAGTTCATATATGGCTGAGAAATACATGCATTTCTTCCCAGTGTCATTTAGAAGATGCCATAAGTTATTTTTTAACTCTGGTGTCTTCAGAATTTTTTTTCAATTATACATTATGTCTTTTGTTTATCTTTCTTTTAGAGTTGTGCAAAACAGACATTAAAATATCTTGCGATGTTAATGCCTATGTCCTCTTATGATTCACTTATTTTTTCCTTTATTACTTTATTTTATAAGAAATGTTGAAGCATATATTTTATATTGATCTTTTTCATTATCTGTGATTCTTTTCAGCATAATGGGACGTTTATCAGAGACTTTTGAAATTATTTTTCCCATATAAGTGTTTAATTTTTAAGTTCATTTTTAATATTAGGAAAAGGTCATATTATTTGTGTGATTTAAAGGTTTTTAATGGAATTTAATGACAGATTTATTTTAAAAAAAAAGGATTGTCTACTGATAGTATAGAAAAGCTTTATTTGTATTCTTAACATGGTTTATCATAATTATAGTTTTCCTTAGGTTCCACGCTGGTCATATTATATTATCTTTCTAACATTTTGTTTTACCTTACTAAATTATTTTGTTAAAATTCATGAAAAATCTTTATCCATATTCATGTATAATGTTCTTTATTTGCTTTGTTTCTTCTTGATTTAGTTATCAAGATCATGTTTGTATCAGTAAGAAATTAGAACAATATTTCTTTACTTATTACTGTTAATATTTTATGCAGTATTAGGATTATTTTTTCTATGAATGTTTGATATGATTCACTTGTATATCCACCTTCTACTTCACATTTTTTAATTGCAACTTCATGTATGACTTCTTCAGTTTCATGTATATGCACATACATACATATACATATATATATCTTAAATAACTCATTTCTTTTGTTAATATTATTTTATATTCATCTTCTTTGTCAGTTTTGCTAGCATGTAATCTATCTTTGATGTTAAGTAATTTTTGTTCCTTTTAAATTTTCATCTAAAAATGGTGGCTCTCCTCCCTTTTACAAAGTTTATACTATTTTAATCATTTTTTTTTAGTTTTTATGTCCTAGATTTTTGATCAGTGCAAGATATTTTCCTTTTAATTTTAATAATTTCTTTATTAGATTTCAAAATTTCTAGTTTTTCTAAAGCTGGAAATGTTTTTAAATTTGTTGTTCAAGTTAATTCTTGATTGTATTCCTATTTCATTGATTGGTTCTTCATAGTTTTTTGCATTAATTTTTGAGAATAACTTGTGTAATATGGCATTACTTATTCCATAAAAGTTTAGAATTTTCCCATAAATACATCTTATCTTTTTATACCCAGTTCAATTTTCTTTCCTAAAATTTGCTTATGTAAGAGATATATTTCATGTTATGTCTCTTTTGGATATTTTTTTCAATTTATCAAACATATCACTGCTTAGTAAGTTTTGATAATTTTAATTTATCTCTTATCATTTGTAAATTTCCCTCTTAATTTTTTTTATTAACTTGATTTTCCTTTATTTTATTTTTAATCAGTTTGGATAAAATTTGGACAGTTTTGGTACTCTTTTCAAAACAGCCCGATTTGTTTAGTACTTCTGTAGACTTTTCCCAAAAGTATGACTATTTTCTTCTAATTTTAAGATTTCCTCCTTCCTGATCGTTTAGTTATTTTTGTTGCAGTTATTGTTGGTTATTTTTTTATTTCATATTGAGTTAATTAATTATCTATTTCTTTATTGGTAATATATGTTTATATATGTACACACATATTAATATTTTATATGTATATAAAATACATACATATCTATATCAATTTTTATCACATGTATACCTTTTTTCTTTTGGCTTTACTTATATCTCAGAAACTTTAGCATATTGTCTCTTTATTATCATGATAATTTATACCCTTATTATTTATGGTACTTGTTCTTTGTCCTACAAATGATTCAGGGTGACTGAATTATTACTGTTATTATATTTTATCATGCAATTTCTACTCTATAATGTCTGTAAATAATTTTAATACCTCTATTTTTTAAACATTCATTTGTAATTTCTTAATTCCTTGATAGTATCATGTAGCAGTGAGAAAAATGTATATTCTTTCTATTTTCCCCTAAAACATATCATAAATCTTTCAGTTTGGAGTCTTGCAACAGTCTATTCAATTTGATATCTTCTATTTTTAATTCTCTCTTAAATTTATCCAATTCTGAGAAAAAGGCATTGAAATTCCTACTTTCATTATGCTGAAGTCTGTAGGGTTTTTTTTTTAAACTCAGAAAATTTTATTTCATTAATTTAAATGTGATTTCATTTACTTCATGTTTCTTTAATATTGATATTAGTTTATTTTCTATGTTTCTATTAAGCAAATTATAGTATTTTATTATATATGTATACCCACATATATATTTGTTTTGTCTAATGGCATGATTTTCTAATAGCCTAATAGCCCTTTTATATTTAACTTTTGAATAGTAAGTTTTGTTCTGGGCTCTCATTTTTATTATATATTTAATTTCTTCTTATGTATTATGTATATATATATATATATATATATATATATATATATATATATATATATATATGATTATTGGATTTTTTTAATCCATTCTATCACTTTCATTTATTTTTTTAATCACCCGCTCTGTATATGATTTTTATGAATGTTAGGCTTGTTTTAATATCATCTGTTCTTCAGTATTGATATTTAATCCCTCCTTTCTTTTTTAAATCAGTACTTTGCCCATATCATCAGGTTTGTTTAAACTTTAGTAATTCAGACTACTTGAAATGATCATCTATTCCCAAAGAGTGTCTTCCCACTTACTGAAGTCATTTATCTGTGTTTCCATCTATTTGGAGGCTTTTCTTCATTTTTCTCCCTTTTACTTAATTAACTATTCTTCCCTCCTTTATCCCTCTTTTTCCCACTCAGGTAAATAAGTGTTTAGTTATCAACCTCCTTTTTTCTGTTCTTAACTTCTTATATTTATTAGTTTTATTTTCCTGCACCATTTCTTTGCTTTATTTTCTTTATTATTTCTCTTTTCCTCCAATTTATTCTTCAATTTTATTTTTTCATTTATGAACTGCACCTTTATTTATTCCTTCTTTGTTCTTTCTATGTTCCTCATGCAGTTAATATTTATGTAATGTCAGGCTTTGGCTCCCTCTTTTAATCAATTTCTATCATTATTTTTGTAGATATTGACGCATCATCTATTTTTTCCCCATTCATAAAAGCATCAATTAATGAGAGATACAATTTTAGAAAAAAAAAATTAACACAGAAAGGTAAAAATTATCATATCCCAAATAGTAATTCCCAATCCTACATTCTGCCCTCACCATGGTCTTTGCCAAAGGTAGTTTCATTTCATCCCTACATCTATGTTCCCTTACTATTCTCAGTACCAAATGCCCTGAAGAGTTCATATATTGCATTTCTCTGGAGATAATGTTTGCTGTGGAGGCATAAGGCTCTCTCAAAGAAGGTGGTCTCCCTTCTGATAATTAGGATAGGTTTTCAGTGTATATCATTTTGGATTGAAGCTCAAGTTTCTTCCTTTTGGGAGTATACTGTCCAATTCTCATCTAGTATTTCTTGAGGCTATGAAACAAACTTGTTATTGATTTTTTTTCTTCTCTTTATATGCAAATGTCTTTTTCCTGAATGATTATAGAAATTTCTAGCTTGTCATTGAAATTGCTAGAATTAAGTATTTTATGTCTTGGAATTTAATTATAGTTATTTTTTTCTAGAGGTGATCAAATGTCATATCTTGTCATTTCTACATTCTCACATTTTATTCTTTGTCTCTACTCATATAGTCACTACCTTAGTTTAGACACTCATCAATTTTTACCTGCACTATTATACTGTCCTAATAATTCTCCCTACTTTAACTCTCTCCTAATTTAATTCATTTCTCACAAAGCTGCAAAAGTGATTTTCCTTAAGTGCAGACCTAACCTTTTCACTCTCACCTCCTCAACAAACTCTTTTGGGTCCCTATTACCTCTACAATATAATATAAAGTCTTTCATTTGATTTTTTAAGTTCTTCACAACTTAAACCTATCCCAAATTGTTTGTTTCAATCTTGCTATATATCATTCCCTTTTCTGTATACTAACAACCCACTAAAATGAATATTTCTCTGTTGCTCACACTCAGCATTACATTTGCCATTGATGTGTCTTTATATTATCTTACTCTGTTCTTGAAATTTACTCCCTCTTCACTTCTTCCTCATAGAATCCTTCACTTACTCCCAAACAGAATTCAAGCACCACTTTTACATGAAGTTTTTCCTGAGTTCCCCTAGTGCTAGAGTCCCCAGCCAGTACCTAGTGATCTTTATTTAATTCATTATTTATTTTGTATCTTTCCCTGTGTATATTTATTATAAATGTACATACATATGTAAACAGCATGTACCATGACAAAATAAAAGTACCTTGTGATTAATGATTAATTTATTATTTTTTCTTTATATTCTCTACATGTAGTACAGTATATTGCACATTTTAACTGAAACAATAAAATCATAGAATGGTTGCTGTTTATATTAAGAAGTTCTGGAAAATTTAGTGTATTACATCATGAATTATGATATTCCATGTTTTTTTTTAATTTGTTATATTCTTCTGGGAGAAGTAAAAATTTTAAATTATCCCTCTACACAATATCTTCCAGGTCAGGTGTGTTTTGGTTTGTATGGCATCAATGTTTCTTTTTAATGTTGTTAACTTTTTGTTACTCTTTGACTGATTTTTATTCTACTTTCCCAGTTTTGTTTTACAAATCTACTCCTCTTTTTCATTTAATAGCAGAGCTTCTGCATCAGAAATCCATTTAAAAATCTTCTAATTAAGTTTTCAAACATCACATTAAGAACTTAAATTCTGGGGCAGTGAGGTGGTGCAGTGGATAGAGCACTGGCCCTGAAGTCAGGAGGACCTGAGTTCAAATCCAGCCTCAGACCAAACACTTGACACTTACTAGCTGTGTGACCCTGGGCAAGTCACTTAACCCCAACTGCCTGGAAAAAAAATTAGAAAAATTCTGACCTAAAATCATGTGTAAATTCTTCTTTACAACTTGCACTTCTTTTAAAAGATATTCTGGAGTTTCTTTTTTATGTCATACAATCTTCAGTCTAAAGCATCCAGTATTTTATCAGATATTGATTCACTTTTCTTTGCATTGTATTTGATAAGGGCATTGTATTGTCTTAGGATTTATTCTTCTTTCTTTCTAGTATCAGGATCCTCTTCCTTGATTTATCTACTTGGTTACTGAGGTTTTATTGAAGTTTGTATCTTGACATTATTGTTGTTGTAGGGTTTTTTTTTTAAATTCTATCACTTTCTGGCCCTCTACCTTTACTTCCTGGTATATTCTTAAGTATGGGGAGGAGGGGGGGGTGAAACCAAGATGGCAGAGTAAAAGCAGTGACTTGCTTGAGCTCTCCCCTAAACCCCTCCAAATACTCATAAAAAAATGTCTCTAAACAAATTCTGAAGCAGCAGAACCCACAAAAAGACAGAGCGAAACAAATTTCCAGCCCAAGACAACCTGGATGATTGATTAGAAAGGTATATCTTGCCAGGCTGGTGACTCAGTGCAGTATGACATGGGTGTGCAGGCCACAGCAAACCTGGAGAAGGCCTCAGAGGACTGAATTGCAGGCAGCTGTGGAGGTTTCCAGACTCCTCAATCCACAAATACTAAAGACAACTTCGAAGGTCAGTGGAAAAAGTCTGTTTCTGCAGGTGCTCAGAGAGGAAGGCGGGGTCTCAGCTCCATTCCCCAAGAGCAGCACTGGCCGGGGGGGGGCAGCTGCTTCCCTAGCTTCCAGCCCACAGACTGAGGGGAAATCCATTGGCTGATCAGAGAGGGATTGCAGGGATCTCCATGCCCGCTCTGAGGTAGGAATCTCTTGCTTTGTCCATGTTTGGAACTGGGCCACAGTTCTGGCAGTGCTGGGGTGAGGAGGAGCTGGCATGGAGCTTGTAGTGGCTGTGGAGAGAACCCCTCCTCACAGTTACAGGACAGAAAGGAGTACTTGTAGTCACAGGCCAGGAAAGGAGTAAACACCTCCCCTTATCATACCACCTTGGAAGAACTGAAAATTTACAGGTCCCTACAAGTATCTCTGAAAACAGCTATACAAACCCCTGAAGCTTGGGACAGTACACTCTCAACATTGGAAGCAGACTCTTACCTTAACAAAGAGTTTAAAACTCAAGTAATTGGCCGGGATCATGAGCAAGCAGTGAAAAAAGAGTCAGACTATATTATCACTTATACAACCAGAAGAAGACAACAAAGTCAAAGCTCCTACATCCAAAGTCTCCAAGAAAAATATGAATCAGTCCCAGGCCTTGGAAGAGCTCAAAAGGGATTTTGAGAAGCAAGTAAGGGAAGTAGAAGAAAAACTGGGAAGAGAAATGAGAGTGATGCAAGAAAAATCATGAAAAAACAAGTCTACAGCTTGCTAAAGGAGACCCAAAAAAAAACTGAAGAAAATAACACCTTAAAAAATAGCCTAACCCATATGGCAAAAGAGGTCCAAAAATACAATGAGGAGAAAAATGTCCTGAAAAGAAAAATTGTCCAAATGGAAAAGGAAGTCCAAAAGATTACTGAAGAAAATACTTCCTTAAAAATTAGAATAGAGCAATTGGAAGCTAGTGACTTTATGAGAAATCAAGACACTGTAAAACAAATCCAAAAGAATGAAAAATTAGAAAACAATGTGAAATATCTCATTGGAAAAACAACTGACCTGGAAAATAGATCCAGGAGAGAGAATTTAAAAATTATTGGACTATCTGAAAGCCATGATAAAAAAAAGAGCCTAGACATCTTTCAAGAAATTATCAAGGAAAACTGCCCTGATATTTAGAACCAGAGGGCAAAATAGAAATTGAAAGAATCCACAGATCTCCTCCTGAAAGAGATCCCCAAAGGAAAACTCCTAGGAATATTGTAGCCAAATTCCAGAGTTCCCAGGTCAAGGAGAAAATACTACAAACTGCCAGAAGGAAACAATTCAAGTACTGTGGAAACAATCAGGATGACACAAGATTTAGCAGATTCTACATTAAAGAACCACAGGGCATGGAATATAATTTTCCGGAGGGCAAAGGAGATAGGATTACAACCAAGAATCACCTACCCAGCAAAACTGAGTATAATCCTTCAGGGGAAAAAATGGTCATTCAGTGAAATAGAGGACTTTCAAGCATTCCTGATGAAAAGACCAGAGCTGAATAGAAAATTTGACTTTCAAATACAGGATTCAAGTGGAACATGAAGAGGTAAACAGGAAAGAGAAATCATAAGACACTTATTAATATTGAACTGTTTACATTCCTGTATGGAAATATGATATTTATAACTCATGAGACCTTTGTCAGTATTAGGGTATTTGAAGGAAAAAAATATATGATGTATGTATATATAATATATATATAATATATATATATATATATATATATATATATATAATATATATTATATGTATGTGTGTGTGTGTGTGTGTGTGTGTGTTGTGTATATATATATGGATAGATAGATAGATAGATAGATAGATAGATAGATAGATAGATAGACAGATAGATGGCACAGGGTGAGTTGAAGCTTAAGGGGTCATATCAGAGAATAAAATTAAGGGATGAGAGAGGATGATACTCAGAGAAGAAGAAAGGGAGAGGTAGAATGGGGTAAATTATCTCACAAAAAAAACAGAAAAGTCTCTCACAGTGGAGGGGAAACAGGGGAAGGTGAGAGGGAATGAGTGAATCTTATTCTCATAGGAGAATGTCTTACCCTACAGGAAAATAGGGGGAGAAGGGGACAAGAGAGCAGGGGGATGATAGAGAGGAGGTCAGATTGGGAAAGGAGGTAATCAGAAGTAAATGCTTCTGAGGAGGGACAGGGTCAAAAGAAAGAATAGAATAAATGGAGGGCAGGATAGGATTAAGGGAAATAGAGTTAGTTTTTCACAACATGTCTACTATGGAAGTGTTTTGCATATCTGCACATGTACAACCTATATTGAGTTGCTTGCCTATTCAATGAGGGTGGGTAGGGAGGGAGAAAGAGAGAAAATTTGAAACCTAAAGTTTTAAAAACATATGTTTAAAAAATGTTTTCACATGCTACTGGGAAATAAGAAATACAGAGAGTGAGGTACAGAAGTCTATCCTTCCCTACAGGAAAATAGAAGGGGAAGGGGATAAGAGAAGAGGGGAGAGATAGAAGAGAGGACAGACTAGGGGAAAGGATATTCAGAATGCATACATTGTTGGGTTGAGGGGAGAGGTGAGATAGGGCAAAAATTTGGAACTCAAAAACTTGTGGAAGTGAATATTGAAAAATATAAATAAATAAATTTATATTTAAAAAAAAGTATAGGGAGCAAGGCTGCATGAGCTTCCTCAGGTTGGGGAGATATAGGGCTTGCCAGACTTGGTGCTTGTTTACTGTTGTGGAATGTCAATGGCCTTCTGTCTAAGGACTTAGGGTTAATCAACTGTCTAAGGGTTAATCAACTATGCTTGTACCATCCCCTTTCTTCCTATGTCTTAGAAGAGGAAGCATCTACTGCTTCTTGTGTAGAAAGAATAAAAAGGTATTGCCATAGAGTTTCTGAAACAAGAGGGGATCTGAAGATTGACCCTTGCATAAACTTTGAGTTAGCTTGGTGCTTCTGACATAATACGTTGAGGCTGGGGAAAAGGGTGCTTTGTACTTTGTGTGTTCTACAGGTACTAATTCATAAGAATTTTACATTATTGAGGTTCTATTTTCCTTCTTCTGTGCATTTGGCTTTAATTATTATGTATATGTAGTACACATTCTTTTTAAAAAATTTCTCTAGGAAAAGATTCTTAATGCTTTTCTTTACATGGATGCATTTTTTTCTTCTTCCCAAGTCATCATACCATGATACTAAGACATTTCCTGAAATGCCTAACTATTCTTTAAAAATTACACAGTCGTAAACTATATATCATTCCACTCAATTGAGGAGTTCCTCTAAAGATTTGTGGTTTTAGCCAAAGTAACTATTGCTTTTTGCACAGTTTACTGGCTCAGCTGTGCATTTTAGTTGGTGTGGTCATGACTGTGGGTAAGCTGTGTATCCAAATGCACCATTTTACTGAATCCAGTGCAGTTGAGGTTGTTAAGAAAATCCATCCATCCAGCCATTGTCTCTTCTGGTAGAGTTCCAAACTCTTGAATACTTCCCAGTAGAAAATGATAATTCCATGGCCTTACCTGTCAATGACTGGAAGACTGGGAAGGTGATTGAACCCCTCACTTTTTGGAATGGTTTTTATAATCCTATGCAGATTGTGTGTTTTAGTGAGCCTTGGTGTGCTTCCTGCACAAAAGATGCAGCCAAATTTTGATCTCACACTTTTAGTTATACCTTTGGAAATACCTGAATTTCATTTCTTCATAATCATGAAGAAGAACATTTTTAAGTGTCAGAAATGTGTTGAATAAATCACTAATACCTTATGGTTTGGGTCTATTTTTATTACCTTCTTGTCTTTCCTAAAAAGACAGCTGGCATTGGGCTGAGGTTGGAGGTCATGCATGTCAAACTGGCTTTCCAAAAATTTGTGAAAGGAAGGATTTTTTTTTAAATTTCATGTGTATTTTATTTTTACTCAACTCATGTTTTTTCCCCCCAAGTAATATTCATACATGTGTTATTTTCAAAAAAGCTAAGATTCAAGAATATATGATTGCACTTGGCTTTCAATTTTAAAAATATTTTACCTTCACTAGTATTCAAATTTTCCACATTGATCTTCAGGGTCATTATACTTTTCTTCAAAAACAAGTTAAAAAATCATGATGGAAGCAATCATCAAAATAATAAATAAGACATTAATCAGCAATAAATTGTTTTTATTTCTATTTCAGATATTATTATTCATCATGAGTTTATAGTAACATTGATCTTATTATAATAAATTAAGAGCTGGAAGTGTCCTTAGATGTCTTCAGGTATCATATCCCTATTTTACAGAAGAGGAAAACAAAGCACAAGTAGGTAAATTTATTTGCCCCAGGGTCAAAAAGTTGGTTTGGTATTTCAGGTGATATTGGAACTTAGGTCTTCCTGACTCCAAGTGAAAAGTCCTTCCCACTGCTCCATGGAGAATGACATCTAAATCATATATATATATATATATATATATATAATATATATATATATATATATATATATATATACACACATATATATATATATATATATATATATATGTATGTATATATGTGTGTGTGTGTGTGTGTGTGTGTGTGTGTGTGTGTGTGTGTGTGTGTGTGTAACAGCTGCTCAGGGACTCCAGCAAGGACTTGTTAAGAAAGCAATTGATAGGACTTCTGGGAGCCAAGATGGCAGAGTAAGAAGTAAATTGCTCTTGCCTTCCCTTATTGACCTCTGAAAGCCCAGAAAATATCAGCCAAGGAAAACCTCTGGAACAGCTGGGCCAGCAGAAAGATGGGTACTGCAGTCTTGTAGCCCAGGAAGCTTGGAGGATTAATGGGAAAGACCTCTCTTGCTCTGGAGGAAGGGGAGCAGTACAAGACAGGAAGCAGCCCAACAAGCTAGTGGCAAGCCCCACCTCAGTAAACCAGGGGGAGATCCTGAGTTCCATGGTTGTGGAGCAGGCAAGCATCAACAACAGGAATCCCACTACCTGAACTTTTGAGTGCCTCAGCATAGGCAGGGGAAATGGTAAACATCAGCTCTGAAACCACCATGTGTGATTCTCAAGCAACCAAATCTCCCGCTGCTTCTGCACAACTCCAGGCTGTCAAACATCCTCCAGCAGCCAAATATTCAATTGCTTTAAAGAAGCCCAGGTGGGTAGGCTTCCTCTAGGGGCCAGACTCCCCAACCCCACCCCAAGAGCTCTTGTGCTGCTAACCCCAACTCAACACCAAGTAAACTGCCAGAACCTTACAGCCTTCAGCTGTCAGCACTTAAGGCCCCAGCACATAAAGTCAATGACCAGGTCTAGGGCTTCCAGCAAAAGAAGCTTGGGTCAATGCCCTATGTGCTCCAGCAGGAGAGGACAACTTTAAAAGCCAGGAAATAGGCAAATACCATGAGAAGAAAGCAGAAACAGACAATGACCATAGATTCTTATTATGGGAAGAGGGAAGATCAAGGCATAAATTTAAATTCAGAAGAGGACAATATTGTCAATATACCCACATCCAAAACTACAAAGGGGAATATGAATTGGTCTCAAGCCCCAAAATTCTTCTTGGAAGGGCTCAAGAAGTATTTTAAAAGTCAAATTAAAAATGTAGAAAAAAATTGGGAAAAAGTAATGAGAGATATTCAAGAGAGAGTCAATAGCTTGGAAAAGAAAGGAAAAATATTCACTGTAGAAAACAAGTCCTTAAAAATACAATTGGCCAAATGGAAGAAAAAAAAGTACACTGAAGAAATAAACTCCTTAAAAATCAGTATTGGCCAAATGGAAAAAGAGGCACAAAAACTTACTGGAGAGAACTCCTTAAAAAGTAAAATGGGCCAAATGGAAAAGGAGGTATAAAACCTAACAGAAGGAAACGATGTGATAAAAATTAGAATTGGGTAAGTAGAAGCTAATGACTTTATGAGTGAGAAAGAACAAGATTCAGTCAAATAGAAAGAAAAGAATTTTAAAAAAATAGAGGAAAACATAAAATACCTCATTGGTGAAACAACTGACTTGGAAAATAGATCCAAGAGAGACATTTAAAACTTATTGTTCTACTGAAAACCAAGAGCCTGGACAGGATCTTTCAGGAAATCATCAAGGAAAACTGGCATGAGGTCCTAGAACCAGAAGGTAAAATAGTCACTGAAAAAAATCCACAGATCACTTCCTGAAAGAGATTTTAAATTAAAAATGCTAAAGAATATTGCAATCAAATTCCAAAATTACCAGGTCAAAAAGAAAATACTGCAAGCAGCCAGAAAGAAACAATTTAAATATCATGCAACCACAGTCAAGATTACACAGGACCTTGCAGCTTCTACATGAAAAGATCAGAGGGCTTGGCATATGATATTCCATATGGCAAAGGAACTTGGATTACAACCAAGAATCAACTACTCAGCAAAATTAAGAATAATCTTTCAAGGGAGGGGATAGATATTCAATGAAATAGGAGGCTTCCAAAACTTCCTGATGAAAAGACTAGAGCTCAGCAGAACACTTGATCTTCAAATACAAGACTCAAGAAAGTCATAAAAAGGTAAACAGGAAAGAAAATCATGTTATTAATAAGGGCAAACTTGACATTCCTACAAGGGAAGATTGAGAACCATATCATTATTACAGCATTTAGAAGGGGTATACATGGACAGAGGGCATGGGTATAAGTTGACTTTGATGTGATGATAAAAAAAATATATAATTAAGTGGTGAAAAGGGATTGTACTGGGAGAAGAGGAAAGGAGGAGACAGAGAATAATAAATTGCATCACATGAAAAGGAACAAAATCCTATTACAGTAGAGAGAAAGAAGGGAGGGAGATGAGCATTGTTTGAACCTTACTTCCATCAGATTTGGCTCAAAGAGGAAATAAAATAATCAGTTAGGTATAGAAATCTAAATTACCCTAAAGGAAGTAGGAGGGGGAAAGGAAAAGAAAAAAGGAAGGATTGGCTAGAATGGAGGGAAGAATTAGTAAGGGTAAAGGAGAAGAAAAGGGAGGTGGCTGATAGAAGGGAGGGCAGACTGAGGGAGTCTGAATGCAGATGGAAGCATACTATTTGCTCTCCTTTTCTTTTGTTGTTTTGTTTTGTTTCTTCTTTCTCTTGGTTCCTCCCATTAGTTCTAATTTTTCTTTACATCATGACTAATGTGAAAATATGAATGTCTAAGTAGAGCCTGTACCAGATTGAACACCATCTTGGGAAGGGGGCAGGAGAGGAAAAGGGAAAAGCTTTAAAACTCAAAATCTTATGGAAGTGAATGTTAAAAAATAAAACTAAATCAATAATTTAAAAAAAAAGAATTGTAGTGAGCAAGTAGAGGCAACTACATAGCTCAGTAGACAGAACACTTGGCCTGGAATTAAGAACAGCAGGGTTCAAATCTGACTTCAAATACTTGCTTCCTATGTGACAGTCCTTTTCATCAACTATAAAATGAGGATCATGGTAGCACCTACAAGGCAAGACTTTTGTGAGCATGAAAGGAGACATCTGTAAAGATCTTAGCATAGTCCCTAGCACATTAATTTGTTTAATAAATGCTTGTTCCCTTCCTGGAAAAAATAAGCCTTTCCTGTTACCCCGAGGTGCTAGCATATTACTCCAAAAAAAAAAGCGATTGATGGACAACTTTTGTGGGTGCTAATGAAGCTATACAAGGAAATCCATCTCTAGGGCAGAAGGGATCCTTCAGACCTACCCAAGCATGATTTAAGTAATGCTACAGAGAATAGACAATATGACAAGAGATATCATGAGATCTTCTAATATGAATTGAGCATGAGAAGAGCAGGAGAGAACAATCAGACAGAAGCTCCATAAGATAATATCTTTCAAACTGAAAGAATTCCTTGAAGCAGAGTTCAAGTGGCCAGGGATCTTGGATCAACAGAAGAAATTCCCAAATTTTAATGAGGAAGAAAATGATTATGGAGTTAAGAAAGAGAGACATGAAGATCACACTCCAACTGTCAGGCTGCTCACAGGGATTCAGTACATGAGGCAGTTTAAGAGAATAGAAGGACAGTTGCTATACTTGTTATAACACCTGTTATTAAATCATTAGAAATTTCCTTGTTTCAGTACTGAAACATTTTTTCAGTATTCATGAAATCTCTATAAAAAGACAGCTCTTCAAAATATAACTTTCTCCTCACTCTCACTATTAGGATGAATTGCCTTATATGATTCTCTAGATGGACAACTGATCTACCAAACCATTTCAGCAACATGGGATATTCCCTACATTCCCCCATTTCTCTGCAACTGTTGACATTAAAGTCTCTAGGAACCTTCTCTTTCTTTTTGCTAGTTGTTGGACTCCTTTTAATTTGAAGAACAGTCTAAAAATTGGACTCTGGCATTGGCTACTGGTTGTCATCTGAACTCTGTAGTTGGCTTGTTTTATTTTGTTTTTTTTTAATAGGGAATTTCTTAAAAGATTTCCATTGTTTAGTCTCCATTTATTCTAGGAGCTGCTACAGCTATTTCTGGATTCAACTTGTAAGGTTTCAGCTCACATTTCTCTGCCCCACAAGAATAGATCTTACCTATACTCAGCACTCAGTTCTACAAATACAGACAGCCCACACTCCTTTGATAGCCTCATGAGTGCTGAGCTCCCTATATAATACCATAACCAAAATTATACCTGAACTTGTTTGGTAACCATGTTGAATACAATGTTTAGTAATATGGATTTCAATGGAAATTCCATAGTCTGTACTTTTCATCTTTTAAGTTAAACACAGATTTTTAAGTTCTGGAGACTGAAAACTGTTGTTCTTCATTTATGACCAACACAACAAACACTTTGCTGCTTTACTTTCAGGGGTTATGTCATATTTTTTTTTTCAGTTGAGCTCACTCGAGTGAGACTAATGCAATTTCCTATCTTTCAAATGAGCTACTTCCAATTAAACTGTAGTCTCTGTTTACTTTAGGGAATGTTGTTCCACTTTGTTTTGACCTCTCTTGGAGCCATCACTGTATAAATGCCTAACATGATCCTTTGATTAGGCAAAAATAGATACCGCTAATTATTTTTAATCAGAAACAGATATGATGGTTGATACATGCTTAGTATTCATTATGGCCCAAAAGGCACTGTCTCTTCATATTTATTTCTTTTTCTTAATTTATATGACCCCATGCAAGATCGATGTACCCTGTAGTTTTCTCTATATGGCACCAAAGAACATTAGACTTGGAGTCAGAGGACCTGGAATCAAATTCTAGATTTGTACTTTACTATGTGTGTGACAAGGTGGAATGAGTCCATCAGTCAACTAACAGTTATTAGGCATCTAACATGTGGCAGACACTATGCTAAGCACTGGGAATGAAAATAAGGGCAAAAACAATTCCTGTTCTCAATGAATGCATATTCTAATGTGGGAAACAATAAGCAGACAACTGTGTACAAACAAAATATAGACAGGATAAGTTGGAGTCTATCAATAGAAGGAAGGCACAAGTATTAAGGGGGACCAGAAAATATCTTCTTACAGAAGATGGGTCTCTAGCTGAGCCTCAAAGGAAGCAAGGGAAACCAGGAGGTAGAGATGAGGAGAGAAGGAGTTCCAGGTATGGGAAACAGCCAACGAAAATGGTTGGAGTTAGGAGATGGAGAGTTATACATGAGGAACAGCAAAAAAATCACCTAACCTCTCTAGCCTTTAACGTCTTCATTTGAAAAAATGAAAAATTGCCTAAATTGCCCAGCTCTAAATTTATGATACTACAACACTATAAAATAAAATTGACTTTGAGTTTCCATATGTGTGTTGGAATGCCATAAAAGTATAGACTTAGCAAGTTTATGTTGTACTGTGACTTGGAAAGGAAGTTAGAGTGATCTGTGGTAGTGTGGTTCTACTTCATGTCTCTCTTTTTTCTTTTCTCTTCTCTTCTTTCTCTGTACTCTCTCCCTTACTCACTTCCTCAATTTCCATGGCTTTAATGATAAACTTTAGCAGATGACTCCAAATCTTTATATTTAGCCTCAGTCTCTGCTGAACTCCAGTCCTCCATCATTAACTGCCTACATGATATTTCAAACTAGATGTCTCACAGACATTTCAAACACATCTGAAACAAAGCTCATTATTTTTTGTACAAAACCATCTTCATATTGGACTTCTTTATTTCAGTCAAGTGTACCACCACTGTCCAGTCTCCCAAATTTATAACCTTGATGTTATCCTCAACTATTGACACTCTACTACTCCTACATATTCTACTATTTCTACCTCTACATTTCTCACATAAGTCATCTTCTCATGACTTACACAAACACCACTTTCTTTAGGTCCTCAGCACCTCTCATCTGGACTATTACAATGTCTTCCTAATGGGTTTGCCTGCTTTCGCGTCTCTTCCCCCCTCTAACACACCTTCCATATAGCTACCAAAGGCGCAGTTGACTATATTGTTCTGTTGATCAAACTCCAATGGCTACCTATAGTCTCTTAGATAAAATATAAATTTGTTTGACTTTTGCATACTCTCACAATCTGGGTTAAGATATCCTTCTAACCTCATTATATATTATTCTATTTCCTGGGCTCTATGGCTTAGCTAACCTGGAATTCCCTCTGTTGCTGTGACTCCCATATCTATACTCTTGCATTGGCTATTCTCCATGATTGGAATATATCCTCTGCTCTCTTCCACCTTCATTTCCTTTAATACTCAACTTGAGCACCATCTTCTGATCCACTTGAAATGCTAGTGCCCTCTGGAAAAAAATGTACCTGACAAGCTTAATCTGAATTATTAATTTTTTTAATATCTAACACCTTAAGTAGAAAATTAACAAAACAATAAACCAAATTTGTAATGTTTGCCAATTTCTGTGGTATAGCTATTTATACTAAACATTTAACAATTAGTTTCCTAAAGCCAATTTGAGGTGACTCCAGGACACTCCTGTCCCCCCACTTATCTTGTCCTTATTATGTATATGTTTATATATATGTAAACATTGTCTGCCTCAATAGAATATAAGCTTTTTATGAATGGACATGTTTTCATTTTTCATTTTTGCATCCCTAGTGTCTAATAAGGTGCCTGACATATAGTGTGTACTTAAAAATACTTGTTGATTACCACATTAATTGAAGGATAGATGGAAGGCTGGAAGGAATCTTACAGGTGGGGACATTGAGGAAGAACACGGGAAAAACAAAGATTCAAAATTGAGAAAATATCAAAAAAGTTCAGAGTCTTCAGAAAAAGGCATGTTCTTGTCCCAACCAATATTTCACTAAAAAATAGCCACACAAATTAAGCTGAAGTGGATCATGATTTGCAATTGCAAATATTTACAATTGTTGGCATAAATAAAATATTCTGGCATAGTTGCTAAATTCAGAACTGAGGAAAACAAGTGTTCCAGCAGGTCCTCTAAACATGCTTTGGTATATTTGTGCATAGATATGGAGGAAATAATATGTTTTTTAATCAATAAATAGGCATATAGTAATATAAATGGATCACATGGGTGTTTAAGGAGGACCCACACTTTCAGGGTGAGGGATTGCTGAGCCTTTTTCAGAACTGTTCATCCATCTTTTTTTTCAATGTAAACAAATATTTATTAAACACCTGACATGTGTTCAGCCCTCAGTTAGGACTTGGAAGAAAGAGCTTCTTTTTCCCCCAATTAATTAATAAATAAATTTTTCATTTTCAACATTCATTTTTAAAAAAATTTTAATTGTAATTTTCCCTCCCCCCCACATATAGGCTATATGTGTACAACCATGTTAAACATATTTCCATATTAGTCATGTTGCAAAAGAAGAATCAGAACAAAAGGGAAAAAGCACAAGAAAGGAAAAAAAAAGAGAAAATAGTATGCTTCCATCTGAATTCAGTCTCCATAGTTCTTTCTCTGGATGGGGATAGTATTTTCTATCATGAGTCTTTTAAGATTGTCTTAGATCATTGCATTGGTGAGAAGAGTTAAGTCTATCACAGTTGGTCATCACACAATGTTGCTATTTAGTATGTACAATGTTCTGGAGAAAAGAACTTCTTAATCATCTAAATATAAGATGTTGGAATAAGCTGTTCTAATTATCCTTAAAAAGAAAAAAAAATGTTATCCTCTATCCTAGATGGCTTAGATATCCTTTTATTTTTTTCTTTCTATAACTTTATTTATTTTTAGTTTTCAACATTCATTTCCACAAGATTTTGAGTTTCAAATTTTCTTCCCATCTCATCTCTGCCCCCACCCCAAGACAGAATGCATTTTGAATACCCCTCACTCTAATCTACCCTCCCTTCTATCTTGTACCACTTTTCTTATCCCATTCCCCTTTTATTTTCCTGTAGGGCAGGACAGATTTCTATACCCCATTGCTTGTATATCTTATTTCCCAGTTGCATGTGAAAACAATTTTTAACATTTATTTTTAAAATTTTGGGTTCCAAATTCTCTCCCTTGCTCCCTCCCCACCCACCTTCATTGAGAAAGCAAGCAACTCAATACAGGCTATACATGTGTAGTCATGCAAAACACTTCCATGGTATTCATGTTGTGGAAAACTAACTATATTTCCCTTTATCCTATCCTGCCCCCTATTTATACTATTATCTTTTGACCCTGTCCCTCTTCAAATGTGTTTGCTTCTGAATACCCCCTCCTCCAATCCCCTCTTGATTCACTTGATTCTCCCTCAGTCTGTGGGCCAAGAGCTCTGCAAGCAGCCCCTGCCTCAGGGCTGTGTTAGGACTGGGGCTAGGACCAAGCTTCTCTCTCACCGTAGTCACAGACTTTTCCTACTGACCTTCTAAGTTGTCTTTGGCATTTGTGGGATGAGAATTCTGGAAACCACCACAGCTGCCCATAATTTAGTCCCTTGAGACCTGCTCCAGGTCCACTGATGCCTGGTTTTTGCATGCATGCCTAGGCTGAACTGTATTCCTTTCCTACCCTGGGCTCAATAGACCTTTCTAATCAACCATCCAGGTTGTCTTGGACTCAAATTTGTTTCACTCTGTCTTTTTGTGGTTTCTGCTGCTCTAGAATTTGTTCAGAGCCATTTTTTACCGGTATTTTGAGGGGTTTGGGGGAGAACTCAATCAAGTCATTGCTTTTACTTTGCCATATTTGCTCTGCCCCCCTGCTTATCCATCTTTAGTATCTTCTTGGAATTCGACTCTTAACCTGTGGCTCCAAGAAGTCGTAGAATGCATGGAAGCCATACCCTGGCAAACCATTCTGGCAAATGGGCTAAACTAACTTGAGACGCTTCTCTGACAGGCCACAAAACCATAGGTGAGTTAAGGGGGTGTCTAGTCCAAGCATGTCCAGACTTTTCCCAGTGTAATCAGTAGATGAGAACAATTTGTTCCAATATCCACGCAAGCAGCTGAAGCAGTCACTGCAGAGCTTTTAGTGCTTGGTCACACATCAAAGATGCCAAAGTCATCCACTGCATCCTGGGTATTATTGCCTGTCATCTTGGCTTTTGTTTTGCCATTGAACTTTGACGATTTTGGAAGAGAAAGTGAAGCATCTCTCCTCACTTAAATCCAATGATACTTAAGTCCAGACATTACCTTGTGATGTCATTTCTCCTCCTCAAAAATGAACAAAAACATGTCCTGCTATATAATCCAGATCACTTGATCCCTTCATACACAATGCTAAGATTTCAGAGAGGCCAACATAATTTCCAGTTTAAAAATGTTATTCATGTTCTTATAAATATCACTATCTGACATAGAAGATACAAGAGAAATGTAAGGTAAACATCAAAGAGTAATTACAAGGGACTCAATAAAGACAATTTACTTTTTATATGAGGAAATGTAAATTGTATGTCTAAGATTATAATTAGTAATTAGGCAATTTGCAAGAAAGATTAGGATAGACCTGAATATGATGTGATTTTAAAAAGTAATACAATTTAGGAAAAGGCAAAAAGAGTAATTATTTTATACAAATGAGGTACAAGAGGAAGAACTGACACTAACTGAAGGAGGGGGAGGAGAGTTGGAAGTTCTGAAACCCTACTGTCATCTGGAATGGGTTAAAGAGGGAAGAATACATATGTTGATATAAATATAGACATCTAGAAGGATATAAAAGTCTTCCAAATTCAGAAAGAAATAAAAGCCTAAGGAGATAAGGAGGGAGGAGGGATTTTTATAGAGAACCCTACTCACATCACATCGGGGTTAAAGAGAGAAAAATATATACATTTAAAAGGGAATAAACATCTTCTAAATTTATAAAGAAATAATAGGGTGAGGAAGTAGGATAATGGGGGTATAAAAGGGCATCTAGATTAATGGGAAAGGAATAAAGAGGAAAAGCCATATATATTTGGAAAAGTATAAAAGTCTTCTAAATTCAGATAGAAACAAGAGGGCAAGGGGAATGGGTCAAAGGGAGGAGAATAAGGAGAAACCCTTGGAGTGGGGTCTAGGTTAAATAATAGGAGGGCAAGGTAAAGAATAGAAATAAAGGAGAGGAGACAGGAGAGATGGTAAATAAGTGATATACACAAACATAAAATTAAGATTGGTAGTAGAATTTATTAGGGAAAAAAGAGCAGGGGTAGTAATTATGATCTCAGACAAAGTTAAAGCTAAAATATATTTAACCAAAAGAGAAAAATAAGGAAACTATACTATATGTCAACCATATAAAACAAGATTGTTTTAGATTTTTTAAAATAACTAGACAGTATAAGGTTGGAATATTGCTATGGTGTAGGAAATGCTGAGTTTTAGATTTAGAAAAGATATGGAAAGACTTGGACTTATGAAGTAAGATGTTATCCACATTAAGAGAAAAAGAGCACAAAAAACTGTAGTATGGTCTCACATAGATGTATATGAATATACATTTGTATATATGTCTATGATCATAGATATCTATGTATATATATGTCTACTTGCATGCATATATGTTTGAGTGTATGTGTTTGTATGTGTATATGTGGAAGTGTATGTATATGTGTGCAGATATGCTTAATTGTAGCATTCTTGGCGGGGGGGAAGAGAAAAAAAACAACAAAATAAAAATTGCAGAGCAAAAGAACAAAATAAAACCTACAAGGAAGTAAAGATGGACAGCTCTGAACATAATATGTAATGTTAATTATCTAGGCTTTCTTGAAATGTAAATTTATTGCTTTATATTTTGAATCCTCTCATATTCTGCTGGTCACATGACAATTTGTTTTTTTCTTTTCTTATTTTGTATCTGTTTAAAGTTTTAAAAAATACAAAAACAAACAAACAAATAAATGGTACTCTCTCCTCAATTTATGAATCATCAAAGGATATAAACAGGCAATTTTTTGATAAAGAAATCACAACCATATATAGTCATATGAAAAATGCTCTGAATCACTATTGATTAGAGAAATTCATTTTAAAAGAAATTTGAGACATCATTTTATACCTATCAGATAGGCTAAAATTATATAAGGTGAAAGTAAAAAATGTTGGAGGGGATGTGAAAAATTGTGACACAAACTATTGGTGCATTTGTGAACTGACCGAAATATATTGGAGAATGATCTAGAATTCTGCCCAAAGAATTTCTAACCTGTTTTCAAATGTGTATGCCCTTTGACCCAGAAATACCAGTATTAGATCTGTTCCCCATAGTAATTATGGAAGAAAAGGAACAGGACTCATATGTTCTAAAATATTTACAGCAGCTCTTTTTGTGGTGGCAAAGAACTGGAAATTGAGGTGATGTCTTTCCAATGGGGAATGGCTAAACAAGTTATGGTATTTGAATGTGATAGAGTACTATTGTGCTATAAGAAATGGTAAAAAGGAAGGTTTCAGAAATACTTGTGAAGACTTATGTGAACATATGCAAAGTGAAGTGAGCAGAACCAGGAGAGCATTGCACACAGTAACTACATAATAAGGATGATCAACTTTGAAAGACTTAGCTACTCTGATTGAGACAATGATCCAAGACAATTCTAAAGGATCTATGATGAAAAATGCTATCCAGCTCCAGAAACAAAACAATTAATAATTAGAAGTATGTATAGTATGGTTTTACATATATACATATGTCTAATGGTAACCTTCTCTAGGGCAAGGTGGGGAAGGGGTGAGAAAAAATAAATAAAAATTGTGTAGTGGAGAATAAGACAAAACTTACAAGAAAGCACAGAAAAGCAGGGTACCATTGAAAAAAATGTGTAATATTTATTATATAGTTTTTTTTTTTCAAAAACTGTCAAGAGTGTGAAATGGAAATTCATGGTTTTAGATTGAATCTTTTTATGTTGTCCTGTATACTTGGAAATGCTCTTTTTTGTCTTTTTGCAATTAACTTCAAAATGAATAAAAATCTTAAAAAGTGCTTAAAAAAAACCCCCAGCACTGGCAACTTCTAATATCATTACCTAAATAAATCCCTTTCAGCAAAACAAGTAGACTTATTGGCCACATCTGGCAACTTATGCCTTGCTTAGTGCCTGTAGTCTACTATTTCTCTACGTTCATATTTAATTATCAGTCCATTGGTAACAAAATTCATTCTATTGTTCTTCTAGTCAGTTCTCCCATTTGGCCCATCAGGTTCAATTAAGCAGTGTGACAGTCCACTTCTAAACTATGATAAAAGGCATAACTTTGTCAGCCCAGCTTGAGTAACAGGGAAAGAATAAATCTGCTGGGGAAAATTGGTGTACTCTTCTATCATGAATTCCTAGAGTAGTTCTTTTTCACAAAATGTTTTCAAGGTTATGTATCTATTCTTTACAACTATGATACTGGTTCATATATAACTTTGCCAAAATTGTTATTCAGACTAAATTAATGATATGAACTAGACAATATGCAAAATTCAGTGTTTTCAGTTGCAGAAAAGAAATACATTTTCTATAGGTGGAAATTTCAAATATTCATGTCACTTTAATTTTCCTACCCTTTTTGTTTTTCCATAAATTTATGGCTTCAGTATGAGAGATTTCTACTTCCTCATAAATCCATTTTCCCTTACCCTCATTCAATATGATGTCTATTCTAGCCATTTTACTGAAATCATTGTCCTTAAAGTCACCATTGACCTCCTAAATGTCAGACCTAGTGATCTTTCTGTCTTGTATTAGTTCCATGACTTTGGACAAATCATATAATCCCTTTGGAACTCAG
The DNA here is from genome assembly GCF_003287225.1 of Phascolarctos cinereus. Taxonomy (NCBI): domain Eukaryota; kingdom Metazoa; phylum Chordata; class Mammalia; order Diprotodontia; family Phascolarctidae; genus Phascolarctos; species Phascolarctos cinereus. Next base: position 138,306,959 of record NW_027556098.1, read on the forward strand.
TTTTCTCATCTGTAAAATGAAAAGATGATGGCATCTGTAAAATGTCATCTATAAAATGAATGTTGAATTTCCTTTCTGATCTCTCATTTTATAAGAATAGGTACTCTTTAAAATTCTCATGTTTCTTCTTTTTATTCAACATTGATCACTGTCAACCAGTGTATTCTCTCCTTTATTGACTCCAGTGGCATTATTTCCCAAAGGTTCTACCCACAATGACTTAGCCTTCTCTCATTCATCTTCTTTCTTTCCTCCTCTAAATATAAGATGGTCCTTAGATTCCGTTCTTGACCTTTTCTCTCCCTTACAACCTCATTCCCTACCATGGCTTCAACTTCTATCTCTATTATTCTCAAAATTCTATCTCTATCTCCAATCTCTTATCTAGTTTAAGAATTTGATGGTAAATACTTAACAAATGACTCTCTGGGGAAAAAATATGTATATATGATATAATTTTAAGTTTGATCAACAGTAATGCTTTTCCATTATTTTCTTGAGCCTATATAGTCAACAGAATAATAAATTAATCTATGATTTGAAACATTTGCCAATTTCTGAGATTCACATTTAAAATTACTATGTGCTCTCTTAAGCCAATTGCAGCTCACTCTAGCAATCCGTTCCAGTGCCCCAGTTTTATCTGATACACCAAGAGCTATACATCCAAAACAAAACTCCTTACAGTTCTTCCAAAACTTCTTCATTTATGTTAGTAGGAACAGTAATCCTTCCTGGCTTAAACCCTCTGTAATTTTCCCCAGGTTCAAAACCTCAAAGCAGTCTTTACTTTTACCATGTCTTGTCAATTCTACCATTAATTTTTCTCTCACACCTATCCTCTCCTTTTTGCTCCAACTGCCATTAACATAATGAAGCACCTACCTAATTAACTGACACATAATAGGCACCCGTAAAGTGTTTGCTGATTTTTTTTAATGTGTGTTATGCATCCAAGAGGAATCACATTTATCAAGCTGGGTTTATAGTCAGGAAGACCTGATTTTGAGTCTCACCTCTGAAATATATTAGCTATGTGACCTTTGGCAAGTTACTTAAGTTTTCATAACTAGTTAATCCCCTTAAGGCTCTAACTTCAAGAATATTTGTCAAGTTGTGTATAAGCTATGAAACAGTGTTTTACTTTGCTTAAAAAAAAAGAAAGTTTAATCAGATATTGATCATTTTTGACTCTGTCTTCATGCATTTTGGGAATTCTCTCTTGCCTTATAACCACTAGTGAGCCCTTATTTAACGTAAATGTTACTTGAGACTATAAAACATTACTTAGCATTTGGAGGGCTATTTATTTTAAAGGATCTTGCCATCATCTATTGGAGTGATGTGAGGTATTGAGAAAATGTTGCCCTTTGAAAAATATAATTTCCAGGAAATCAGTATTTAGAAATACATTGACTATGATCAGTTTTGGAATTTTCTTGCTTTTTAAGCCCACTTCAAAGGATATCTACTGAAAATGAAGCTTCTTTGTCTCCACTGTAATGGCAGGTTGTGAAGTGTTTCTTTCTACAAACTTATGTATAGCAACAATGTTATGCACTGGATAATGTTGATCTTGGAGTCATGAAGAACAAGGTTCATTCAAATCCTACTTCCAACACACAGTAGCCATGTGACCCTAGGCACAAGGGTCACATTTATGTCTTGAGCAATTCACTGGGATTCATTTACTGAGTTACAGATTAGCTATGTGGAAGGAGTTGATGGACATCTTTTCTGTATATATGGAAGGTCTGTTTACATTGAGTTGGGGTTGTTTACTGGCCCCCATACAAAAGGAAACTTCACAGAAACTTGATTTATATGGAAGTACCAAATGAATTTGTTGACTTGATCCAATGAATTAATGATAAAATGATTTGGCATTTATTTTGTATACTCATACTCCAACCTAAAATTGTTAATTGAGTCTATAGAAATATGATATTAGAATGTCAGAGGTGAAAGATGCCCTCTGAATTAATATTATCTAACTTTCTCATTTTTACACAATATAAAGCTAAGACCATAATGATAAAATGTCTTGCTTAATGTCCTAGAGCTCTAAATAGAGGACATAGCAAACCTGAGACTTGAATGTAAATGTTTTGCTTTCTGGTTTTATGGTGTTCATTCCATGCCATCATTCTGTCTCCTACGTTGTTTTTGGACTATACTAAGCACCAATCCTGGACGAGCACTTATGAAAGTTTTTCTTTTCACAAGCTATAAGATATAAGTATGAAATATGTTACAAGTCTCTAAAATGCAATCCATAAAATTTCGATTAGGTCTTCACAGAAAATTAAGATTATGTAATCTTAAAGAAGTACATGTCAGGAAAAATGGTATGATAATCTTTCCTTCTCCTACCCCAGGAACTCAGGGTTCTTACCTGGTAGGAAGGAAAAATGCAAAGGAAATCATCTCCTCCCATAAATCCTTTACATGAGGATGAGAGTGGTGGGTGTCACAGTGGTAGTCCCCTCTTTAATATTGTCTTGCTGCCTTAACTAATTGAAATTCCTGAAAAGAAAAGCCAGCAGCAAGCCAATGTATTTGTTCACTTACATTTCCAATTTCACTGGGGCTCCATGGGGTGAATGGTAGAGAGGTGGTATACATGCACAAATGGGAATCCCTTTTATTTTTCTCCTATTGTCCATGCTGCATTAGCAACTGTTTGCTATATTAAATAAATATTAAAAATTCCTGGTTGCACCAATCTCCATCAATAATAGGGTACTTAAAGGAGTTGTGTACCTCTGAATCATACAGCCTGATTTTGCTATATAAAACAACATCGACTGAGTCAATGTCATGAGGGCTACACCTGGACTAGTCTTTCTATTGCATTGAAGACAAGGTAATAAGGGAAAACTGTGGGTTTGAAGAGAGTAGTTATAGTTATTTGCATTAGGAGAGTATCCTAACCCCAAAAGTTTTCCCCAAAATACTAAATTTGGGTATATGCAAGCATTTAAGTGGAAGAGGAAAGCATACTATTTTAGGCTAGTGTCGTTAAAATATTTTAAACAAAGAGAATAATAAAGTAAAAGAAAAAAAATCAAGTAAGAATTTGTAAGAAGGTGGCACTGGGATTTCTTTCCAGTATGTAAGAGTTTGTGGGATGCACTTGGTCTTCTCCCCTGCGGAAACGAAGATTGCTATGTTATATCTAACTTGCTTTTCTAATGCATGTAATGCTTCTGTGGTTGTCTTTGATAAACTCCACAGAGATCTGGGATCACCCACTTAGTGGTAGTTAAATATATATGAATATAGATATAGGTATAGCTATATACATATGTGTATACATGTATGTGTATGTATATATACATACATACATACACATACATGTATCTATTTATCTCTACAAATCCAATAAACATTTATTAAGCACCTACTATGTGCCATATACTGTGCTAAGAATACAATTAATGAAAAGAAAGTCAATTTGAGCCCTGAAGGAGCTTACAATCTAAAAGGGAAGACTGAACACAAAAGGAAGCAGGAAAGCAGGGGGAGCATGGAGCCTTACTGGACACAAGAGCATCTTTTCTTGTGGAGTAGCAGATACAAAGTGCAGTAAACTGAGAGTCCAGATCCTGACCCCTCCCCTATAAAGGAAGGTATTGAGAGTAGTTTTTTTTTTAACTTGACCTTCTAACTTTCCAATCAGAAGGGAAAGGAGGATGAAGTTGTTTGTGTCAATAAAGGATTAAGTTAGCAGTATGATGGTAAGATTAGAAGTTATGAGCTTATCCTGGAGAGGCATCTTGTTCTATGAAGTTAAAACAAGGCAGGGTAGCAGATGTAAAGCAGAATATATCCACAACTAACCATAATATAAGTCAAATTTACATGTTATTTATAAATTTATGTATTACATTATATATTATATGTGGCAGCTGAGTGGCATAGTAGATAGAGTGCTGGACCTGAAATCAGGAAGACTCCTCTTTGTGAATTCAAATCTGACCTCAGACATTTACTAGCTGTGTGACCCTGGGCAAGTCACCTAACTCCCTTTGCCTGTTTCCTCATCTGTAAAATGAGCTGGAGAAGTAAATGGCAAACCAGTCTGGTACCTTTGCCAAGAAAACTCCAAATGGGATCATGAAGAGTTCAGCATGACTCAAACTACTGCACAACAGCAACAACCTATTGCATATAAGTCTACATACATCTGCATATCCCATTGCCTACAATTCTTGGAAATGTATGAGTGCTTGGTGATGATGTAGTATGGAGGGTGTCCCCATGTGAATAGACTATATCAAGTGGTTGTTGCATCCTTTAGAGAGAGAGGCAATGTGTATAGTGAAAATAGAACCAAATTTGTAGCCACAGAATCTGGATTTTTATTAGAGCACTGTGATTTATATCATGACCCAACTTTTCACAAATTACTTAATCTCTCTGAACCTCAGTTTCCTTAGCCAAAGCTTTTTTTTTTCAAAAAAAGAGAGATATTCTGTCTAGACTAGGCCTAACTCACGCCAGTCCTCTAGTAGTTTCATATAAATACAGAAATGGAGTGAAACACTCTTACATCATTCAAGAGTAAACAAAAGATTAACTTACCCATATCAGGAGAAAAATATTAGATAAATTGCTTAGCTGAGGACATCTTGAGTTGATTCAGCAATGTGCAACAACTTTGGCTGAATTAGTCATCATTTTCAGACAATGGTTTTATGTTTTTCTTAATTAAATGAAAAACAATTTTAATATTCCTTTTAATATCTTTTGAGTTCCTAATCCTCAACCTTTGTTCCTTCCTTGATACCCCCTCTTGAGAAGGCAATCAATTTGATATAGATTATACATATTCAGTCATGCAAAATATATTTACATATTAGTTATATTAAAAAAAAAAACAGACCAAACAAAATGAAAACCTGAAGAAACACAAAGTAAACAAAAGTAGAATTTTATGCATTTAGACTCCATCAGTCCTTTCCCTGGAAGTAGATAGCATTTATTTTTATCATAAGTCCTTCTGTATTTCCTTAGAATATTGCATTGATCAGAATCATAAGTCATTCACAATTAGTCATCATACAATATTGTTGTTACTGTGTACACTGTTTTTCTGATTCTGCTAATTTCACTTTGGATCAGTTTGTGCAAGTCTTTCCAGGTTTTCCTGAAAGCATCCTGCTTATCATTTGTTATAGCACAATATAATTTAATCACAATCACATACCACAGCTTGTTCAGGCATTCCCCAATTGATGGACATCCCTTTGATTTTCAATTCCTTGACAGCACTAAAAGAACTGATGTAAATATTTTTGTACATATAGGTTCATTTAATTTTTTTTTTACCTCTTGAAGATACAGACCTAAGAGTGGTATTGCTGAGTCAAAGGGAATCATGGTCTCATAGCCTTTTTAGCACAATTCCAAATTGCTCTCCAGAGTAGTTAAATTAGTTTACAACTCCACCAACAGTGCATTAGTACATCACTATTCCAGTATCCCCTCTAACATTTGTAATTTTCTTTTTCTGACATATTAGCCAAACTGATAGGTGTGGCAGTGGTTTCCTAGAGTTGGTTTAATTTGCATTTCTCTAATTAATATCAATTTAGAACATTTTTTTCATATAGCTATAGATAGTTTTGATTTCTTCATCTGAACACTGCCTGTTCATATCCTTTGAACATTTAAAAATTGAGAAATGGCCCTTTCCTTTATACATTTGACTCAGTTCTCTATATATTTGATAAAGGAGGTCTTTATCAGAGATATTTGCTGTAATTTCTTTTCACAATAATGATTACTATATATTTCCCTCCATCATATTTCTCCTCTGTTTATCCTATTCTTTCTCTCTCCTTTCACTCTGTTAATTTTCAAAAGTGTTTTGCTTCTGACTAAGAAGTCCCCCAATCCTCTCTCCTTTATTTCAGGTCTCCTTGCCTTTTCTTACCATTTACCCCTCTTAATTTCTGGTATGATAAGATAGTTTTTTATACCCAGCTGAGTATGTATGTATTTCCTCTTTGAGCCTGTTATAATGAGAATGAGGTTCAAGTACCCCTCACCATTATTGCCTACAATATAAAAGTTCCTTTGTGCCTCTTTTATGTGTGATAATTTATGCCATCCTGCCTCTCCCATTCTTCTCCCAATGCATCCCTCTTTCTTACCCCTTAACTATATATTTTTTAGATATCATCCTCTAATATTCAATTCACACCCATGCCCTGTGTATACACCTTCTAAATGTTCTAATAATGACAAAGTTCTTCAGAGTTAAAAGAATTATCTTCCATGTAGAAAAGTTAGTACTTCAACCTTATTAAATCCCTTATGATTTTTCTTTCTAAATTATATTTTGATGATTCTCTTGAGTCTCATATTTGAAAGTTTTTTTTTTTTGTATTTAGCTCTGGTCTTTAAAATTAAGAATGCTTGATTGTCCTCTATTTCATTAAATATCATTTTTTCCTCTGAAAGATTATACTTAATTTTGTTAGGTGATTTTTTGGTTGTAATCCTAGCTCCTTTACCCATCAGAATATTATACTCTAAGCTCTCTAATCCTTTAATGTAGAAGCTTCAAATCTTGTGTTATCTTGACTGTAGCTCCACGATATTTCAATTATTTCTTTCTTGCTACTTGCCATATTTTTTCTTGACCTGATAGTGCTGGAATTTCATTATAATATTCCTGATACTTGTTACTTTGAGATCTCCTTCAGTAGGTGATTGGTAGATTCGACTTCTATTTCACCCTCAGGTTCTAGAATATCAAGGCAGTTTTCCTGAATAATCTCTTGAAAGATGATGTCTAATCCTTTTTTTTTAAATCATGTCTTTCAAGTAGTCCGATAACTCTTAAGTTATCTCTTCCAAATCTATTTTCCAGGTTAGTCACTTTTCCAATGAGAGATTTCACATTGTCTTCTATTTTTTCATTCTTTTGATTTTGTTTGATTGTTTCTTGATGTGTCACAAAGTCATCAGCTTCCCTTTGACCAACTTTAATTTTTAAGGAATTATTTTCTTCAATGAGGTCTTGTACCTCTTTTTCCATTTGGCCAGTTCTACTTTTTAAGGAGTTCTTTTCTTTGTGAATTTTTGTACTTCTTTTACCATTTGGCCGATTTTTAACAAATACTTCTTCAGTAATTTTTGTACTTCCTATATTAAACTGTTGACTCTTTCATGATTATCTTGCATCACCCTCATTTCTTTCCCCAATTTTCCTCCATCTAACTTATTTTATTTTTAAAATCCTTTTTAAGCTCTTCCAGGAATTCTTTTTGTCCTGAGACCATTTCACATTCTTTTTCTTTGAGGTTTTGGATGTAGCAGTTTTGATTTTGTTATCTCTTTATTTGTTGCTGTTGTTTGTTTTGTCTTGTTTTTGCTAGGCAATGGGGTTAAGTGACTTGCCCAGGGTCACACAGCTAGTAAGTGTCAAGTGTCTGAGGCCAGATTTGAACTCAGGTCCTCCCGACTCCAGGGCCAGTGTTCTATCCATTGTGCCACCTACCTGCCCCTGTTGTCTCTTTTTGCATTTGCATTTTGATTTTCCTTGTTAACATAGGAAATATCTATAGTTTTATTCTTTTTTGTTGTTGTGCTTTGCTCATTTTCCCAGCCCATTTCTTGACATTAAGCTTAAAGTTAGGTTTTGCTCTCACAATAGAGGGGGTACTGTCAAAACTTTTACGTTTTTTATTCATCTCTTTTGAGAGCTGGTTCTGTAGGTCTATAAGTTTTCACTTCTTTCAAGGTGGTATTATCTAAGTAGAGACGTGTTTACTACTCTCAGTCTATGTTCTGGTTTGTGTGTGATCAAAAGCATTATTTTTTTTAATTTTCCCCACTTAATATTATTTTATTTTTTTCCAAATACATGTCAAGATACTTTCCAATACTGATTTTTATAAGATTTTGAGTTACAAGTTTTCTCCCTTCCTCACTTCCTTTCCCCCTCCCCAAAACAGCTAGCAATCTGATATAGGTTGTAGATGTACAATCATGATAAACATATTGCCACATTATTCATGTTGTGAAAGAAAAATCAGAACAAAAGGTAAAAAAATTACAAGAAAAAAAGGCAAAAAAAAAGAAAATAGCATATTTCAATCTGCATTCAGATGCCATAGTTTTTCCTCTGGATGTGGATAGCATTTTCAATGATGAGTCTTTTGGAATTGTTTTGGTGCATTGTTTTGCTAAGAAGAGATAAGTCTGTCATAGTTGATCACTTCATGATGTTGCTGTTACTATGTACAATGTTCTCCCAGTTCTGCTAGCTTCACTCAGCATCACTTCATGTAAGTCTTTCCAAATTTTTCTGCAATCCACCTGCTCATAATTTCTTATAGCACAATAGTATTCCATTACATTCATTTCCCATGTCTCATTCAGCCATTCTCCAATTGATAAGCATCCAATCAATTTCCAATTTTTTTTCCACTACAAAAAGAGCTGCTATAAATATATTTATAAATGTGGGTCTTTCCCTTTTTTGATTATCTTTTTTTAGGATACAGACCTAGTAGTGGTATTGCTGGAACAAATGGTATGTATAGTTTAATTGCCCTTTGGGCAATAGTTGCAAATTGCTTTCCGTAACGGTTGGATCATTCCACAACTCCAACAAAAATGCATCAGTGTCCTATTTTTTCCATATCTCCTCCCACAGTTATCATTTTCCTTTTTTTGTCGTATTGACCAGTCTCTTAGGTTTAAACTGATCTGATAGTTGATCTCAGTGTTGTTTTAATTTGCATTTCTGTGATCAATACTGATTTCACAAATTTTTTCATAGGACTATAGATAGCTATAATTTCTTCCTCTGAAAACTGCCTATTCATATCCTTTGACCATTTGTCCATTGGGGAATGATTTATATTCTTATAAATTTGACTCAGTTCTCTATATATTTAAGAAATGAGGCCTTTCTCAGAAGCAAACACAGTAAAACTTATTTTCCAGCTTTCTGTTTGTTTTTTAATCTTGGTGGCATTGGTTTTGTTTGTTCAAAAACTTTTTAAATTTAATGTAATCAAAATTATCTGTTTTGCATTTTGTAATGTTCTCTATCTCATTTGGTCATAAATATTTCCCTTCTCCAAATATCTGACAAGTAAAATAGTCCTTGCTCTCCTAATTTGTTTATAATATCAACCTTTATATCTAAATGATGCACCTATTTTGAACTTATCTTACTATGCAATGTGAGATATTGTTTTATGACTAATTTCTGCCATGTTGCTTTCCAGTTTTCCCAGCAGTTTTTGCCAAATAATGAGTTCATATCCCAGAAGCTGGAGTGTTTGGTTTATCAGACAGTAGAATACTATAGTCATTGACTTCTATGTCTTGTGTACCTATCCTATTCCACTGATCCAACACTCTATTTCTTAGCCATTAGCAAATAATTTTGATGATTATTGCTTTATAATGTAGTTTTAGATCAGGTACAGCTAGGCCACCTTCCTTTATATATTTTTCCCTAATTCCATTGAAATTCTTGACCATTTTTTTCTTCCAGATGAATTGTGTTACTATTTTTTCTAACTCTATAAAATATGCTTTGGTAGTTTGATTGGTATGACACAGAATAAGAAAATTAAGTTAGGTAGAAATATCATTTTTTCTTATATCAGTTGGCCTACCCATATGCAATTGGTATTTTTCAAATTGTTTGGATCTGGATTTATTTGTATAAAAAATGTTCTGTAATTGTGTTTATATAACTCCTGGAAAGTAGACTCCCAAATATTTTATATTGTCTACAGCTGTTTTAAATGGAACTTCTTTATCTCTTGTTGCTAAGCTTTATTTTTAATATATAGAAATGCTGATGATTTATTCAGGTTTATTGTATATCCTGTGTCTTTGCTAAAGTTATTAATTATTTCAAGAAGTTTTTTTTTAGCTGATTTTTTAGGACTCTCTAGGTATACCATCATATCATTTGCAAAGATTGATAATTTTGTCTCCTCGTTGCCTATTTAATTCCTTCATTTTTTTTTTCTTATTACTGAAACTAAAAGTTTTAGTAGATTATTGAATAATAGTGATAATGGTCATCCTTGTTCCACCTCTGATCTTATTGGGAAGGATTGTAACTTACACCTATTATGTATAATACTTGCTGCTGGTTTTAGAGAGATTCTACTTATCATTTTAAGGAAAACTACATTTATTACTATGCCTTTTAGTGTGTTTTAAAGGAATGGGTGCTGTTTTTTGTCAAAAGCTTTTTTTTAGGGTCCATTGAGATAATAACATGATTTCTGTTAGTTTTTTTTTTTATTATTGATTTTGTCAGTGCTGCTGCTGGCTTTCTTAATATTACCAAAGTCCTGCATTCCTGGCATAAATCCCAACTGATCATAGAGTATTATACTGGTCATAAATTGCTGTAATCCCTTTGTTAATATTTTATTTAAATTTTTTGGATCTATATTAATTAGGGAAACTGGTTTATAGTTTTCATTCTCTGTTTTGGCTTTTCTTGACTTAGGTGTCAGCACCATATTTATATTATAAAAGTAATCTGGTAAGACTCCTTCTATGCTTATTTTTCCAAATAGTTTATATAATATTAAAATTAAATGTTCTTCAAATGTTTGGTGGAATTCATTTGTAAATCCCTCTGACCCTGGAGATTTTTCCTTAGGGAGTTCATTGATGGCTTGTTCAATTTCTTTTTTTCTTTTTCTTTTTTTCTGAAGTGAGACTATTTAAGTATTTTATTTCCTAGTTGGTTAATCTGGACAATTTATATTTTTTGGTAAATATTCATCCATTTCACTTAGATTGTCAGAACTGTAAAGATAAATTGGGCAAAATACTCCTAATTATTGCTTTAATTTCCTCTCCATTGGTGGTGAATTCACCTTTGTAATTTTTGATATTGTTAATTTGGTTTTCTTTTTTCTTTTTCAAAGTCAAATTAACCATAAGTTTACCTGTTTTATTGTCCCCCCCCCCATAAAACAGCTCTTGGTTTTATTTATTAGTTGAATAGTTTTTTTTACCTTTGATTTTATTAATCTCTTATTTGATTTTCAAAATTTCTAATTTAGCATTTAATTGGGAATTTTTAAGCTGTTCTTTTTCTAGCTTTTTTGTTGCATTTCCAATTCATTGAGCTCCTCTTTCTCTATTTTACTCATGTAAGCATTTACAGATATAAAATTTCCCCTAAGTACTGCTGTGGCAGCATCCAGTAAATTTTGGTATGTTGTCTCATTATTTTTGCTCTCGTTGATGAAATTATTGATTGTTTTTTATGATTTATTCTTTGATGCACTCATTCTTTAGAATTAGATTATTTACTTTCCAATTAATTTTTAATCCATCTTTTTCTGGCCCTTTATTACATGTAGTTTTTATTGCATCATGGTCTGAGAAGGATGCATTTAGTATTTCTGTCTTTCTGCATTTGATTTTGAGAATTGTATGTCCTAATAAATGTTCAGTTTTTGTGTAGGTGCCATATACTGCTGAAAAAGGTATATTTCTTTCTCTCCCCATTCAATTTTTTTCCCAGAGGCCTAGCATATCTAACTTAAAACAATTCTATTTGCCTCCTTAACATCTTTCATATTTATTTGTGGTTAGATTTATCTAGTTCTGAGAGAGGGAGGTTGAGGTCCCCCACTTGTATAATTTTGCTATTTCCTCCTGTAACTCCTTTAACTTCTCTAAGAATTTGGATTCTATACCATTTGGTGAATATGTGTTTAGTATTGATATTACTTCATTTTTTATGGCACATTTAAGCAGGATGGAGTTTTATTCTCATGTCTTCAAATTAGATCTATTTTTTTTTTTTACTTTTGCTTTGCCTAAGATCAGGATTGCTACCTCTGAATTATTTTTTTTTTTAACTTCAGCTTTAGTATTATATATTCTGCTCTAACCTTTTACCTTTATTCTGTGTTTATCATTCTGTTTCAAATGTGTTTCTTGTAAACAACATAGTGTAGGATTCTGGTTTTTAATCCATTCTGCATTCTGCATTCTGCTTCCATTTTATGTGAGGGCTCATCTCATTCATATTGGCACTTATGATTATTAACTGTGTATTTCCCTCCATCCTATTTCCCCCCTATTTATACTTTTCTCTCTCCTTTTATCCTGTCTTTCCTCACCAGAGTTTTGCTTCTGACCACCACTTTCCTCTATGAGCCCTGCTCCTTCACTTTTCTTTCCTCTTTCACCTACTACTTCCCTATCCCATAAGATGAAGTTTTATGTCTGAGTATCTGTTATTCCCTCTTTGAACCAAATCCTTTGAGAGTAAAGTTCAAACAATGTTCAGCCCTTCTCTTCATTCTCTTGACTGTAATAGGTCTTTTGTACCTCTTCATGTGATGTAATTTACCACATTCTGCCTTCCCTTTTCCTCTTTTCCCATTACAATCTTTTTTAACCCCTTAATTAAGCTTTTATATATTTTCACATCAATGTCAGCTTATACCCACACCCTCTGTCTATGTATATCCCTTCTAACTTCCTTAATAGAGATAAAGTTCTAAAGAGTTACAAGTATCATCTTTCCATGTAGGGATGTAAACAGTTTAACTTTATTGAACACTGTGTTGTTGTTGTTATTGTTGTTGTTTTTAATTTCCTCCATATCTTTTTATCCTTCTCTTGGGCCTTGTATTTGTAGATCAAATTTTCTTTTTAGCTCTGGTCTTTTCATCAGGAAGCTTTGAAAGTCCCCTATTTAATTGATTGTCCCTCTTTTCCCTTGAAAGATTATACTCAATTTTGCTGGGTAGCTAATCATATCCCAAGCCTTCTGATCCTTTAATGTAGAAGTTGTTAAATCCTGTGGAATTTTAACTACTACTTTTGATATCTAAATTGTTTCTTGCTTGGTCTTTGCAGTATTTTCTCCTTGACTTGACAATGCTGGAATTTGGCTACAATATTCCTGAGTTTTCACTTGGAGATCTCTTTGAGGAGGTGAATGGTGTATTCTTTCAATGATTATTTTACCCTCTGCTTCTAGATTATCAGGGCAATTTTCCTTGATAATTTCTTGAACGATGCTGACTAGGATTTTTTTTTCTTTTCCTTCCTTCCTTCCTTCCTTCTTTCCTTCCTTCCTTCCTTCCTTCCTTCCTTCCTTCCTTCCTTCCTTCCTTCCTTCCTTCCTACCTTCCTTCCTTCCTTCCTTCCTTCCTTCCTTCCTTCCTTTCTTTCTTTCTTTCCTTCCTTCTTTCTTTATTTTTTCTTTGTTTCTCTCTCACACTCTCTCTTTCATTTTTTCATGGCTTTCAAATAATCCAATAATTCTTAATTTATCTCTCCTACATCTATCTTCAAGGTCAGTTGTTTTTCCAATGAGGTATTTTGCATTTTCCTCTTTTTTTTATTCTTTTGATTTTGTTTGACTGATTCTTAATGTCTCATGGTGTCATTAGCTTCTACTTGCAAATTTCTACTATTTAAGGAATTATTTTCCTCACTTAGCTTTTTCACCTCCTTTTTCATTTGGCTAATTCTAATTTTTAAGGAGTTGTTTTCTTCAGTGGATTTTCCCTCATTTGGCCATTTGTATTTTTTAAGGAATTGTTTTCTTCAATCAGTTTTGTACTTCTTTTTCTTAGTTATTGACTCTCTTTCGCATAACTCTCATTTATTTTCCCAATTTTTCTTCTTTGTTTCTTGTCTGATTTTTTAAAATCCTTTTTGGACTCTACAAGAAGGCTTTTTGGGCTTGAGATCAACATATATTCCTCTTTGAGGCTTCTCATGTAGACATTTTGACGTTATTTACCTTTTCTGAGGTGATTTTTGTTTCAGTTTTGTTTTAATCTTTTCTGTGTCTATTGTGTTTTGACCTTATCTGTGACTATTGTGTTTTGATCTTATCTGTCACCACTTTAGCCTTCTATGATCAGGGTTCTCTTTTTGTTTTTTGATCATTGTTTAGTTTATTTTGCAACTTCTAAAGTTGAGCTCTGCTCCTCAGGCACAGCAGGCACTGTCTCATGCTTCTTGTGCTGGGGGCCAGAAGCCTGATCACTGGCTTTCCCCTCTGTGGTCTCAAATGTTTGCAGTTTGCCCACTGTGCTAGGGTGGCTGGCCTAGTCATGTCTGTTGTCCTGGGGTACTGGGTTTGGCAATTTGCCTTCTTTGCTGGGTCTAGAGGCCTTACAGATGGCCTGCTGTACCACTGGCTTATTGAGCCAGCATTAAGCTGTGGCTAAGAGCCTCCCATTGGATTGCCAGTACATTTTCTGCTTTAAGCTGCTCTCCCCCTTTACCCAAGTGAGACAGACATTTCCTGACATGTGTGTAAATTATCTTAAGCTAGAAAATTGTTTTACTCCATATTTTTAGGGGTTCTGCCCCTGAAGAATCCATTTAGAGTCTTTGTTTAATGTTATTTCCAAGGGAAAGTGGGGAGAGCTCTGGTACTTCTTGGCTTCCTTCCACCATTTTGTGTCCACCCCCACCAACACTCTTTTCTTCCCTGGATCTATGACCAAGGTCCCTGCTTCTCTGTGGCCACAACCTCTGGTGTGCTAGTGCTCTTCTTATCCATTAGACTGTGATGCCCCCAGGACTATGACTAAATCCAAGAATAGGAAATGCAACCAAAACCTGCACCCATTACAGGCAAAGGAACTCTTTAAATCTCTTTCTTACCAATTATCTGACCTTTTATAGTGAGAAGGCTGAGAGCTCCAGATGCTGCAGCTGATGTGGCTGATTCAATTGCCCCCAAATCCTGCTCTTTTTGTCTGGGGCATGGCCTGAGCTTGGGCAGCCTGTTTTAGGTGGCACTCCAGTCTCACCTGAGTGCAGCAGACCTTGCATGCCAACCTTCTAAGTTGTCTTGGACTAGAAATTTGGTTCATCCCTTCCTTTTATGGCTTCTCATTTTGAAGCTTTATTTCAAGTTGTTTAGAAGGGAATTTAAGACAGCTTAGGAGAATCACTTCCTTTTCTCAGCTATTTTGCCTCTGCCACCACATAGTAGCTTTTAAATAAAATCATGTTCTTCTAATGATTATAGGGTTGTGGAAGTGACTATGGGTTCTAAAATTGTATTCCAAGGGAATATATACTTTGGTAGGTTTTTCCATGATGTAAAGATTTTTGTGTTGCCTTATGAGAAATGGCATCTGCTTTCTAAGGACCAGTCTAGCTAACCTTAGAGAAATTTGTTACTGGTAAGATGAATACTATGTGATGAATTCTTTAGTCATATCAACCCTTGAAGCAGCAAGAAAAAAATACGAAATGGTAGTTTGTTGTGTATAGTCTACTGTGATCTCTGTAGAGATATTGACAAAGTGGAAAAAAAGAAGGCAGAAGATCTTAAGTTTTTCATGTCTCTATAAACATCAAATTTATTATTGACAATCTAGATGTCAGAGCCCTGTCCAATGACAAATATGTTGTTATATACTAGGCAAACTGAATTATAACCAGTAGGCAAAAAGCATTTGCAGCTAAATTGAAGCAAGTTTACAAGTTATCCTTGCTGAAAGAAATAAAAGAATCAGTGGAATTGGTTTTACTATGTATCTATAGGCAACAAGAAATAGCATTTCATGGGACCCTCAGTTATGTGGTAGGGCAGTGCTAATAATGGCCATTTGGAATCAGACTACCATGAAAACAACTTCACCTCATCCAGCTACATCTATTGTACAAGAAAAATGGGGCAGGGAAATTCTATGCAGCTCCATTCAAGATACTTTCTTTTTGTTTGATTTGAAGAGGACTAGAATCATTCATCTCAATGATGACTCTGAAGAAAAAAAAATTCACTAAACATATGATGAAAGGTACTGTCTTGGTACATGAATTTAGCCAAAGATAATGATAAAATGAACCACCACATAAATGAATGGACTGATAATAACTTACTCTCATGTATGTACCCTGAAAGAAAGCATTAGTAACTCAAAGGATACTAAGTAAATGGAAGGGTAACTTATGTAGTCTTGAGTAGCCATCATTAATTTATTCACCTACAGCTCTGAGTCTATTTCTGCTACTTTAAAAATTGGGGAATAGACTTGGGTAATTCTGTATTTCTGGTGGTGGTACTGTGGGCTAAAAGGATCAACCAGTTCAGTGAATCAATAAATAGCAGCATATATGCATATGTATGTGTATATATACATATACATATCTATATATCTGTTGAATATGTACATATATAGTTATTGAAATACATATACACATATAGTTAATAAAATAGGTTAGTGACATTTGAGGGATATATTACTAATATGTTAATTTTAATTGATACAGTGGGATGAATCATAGGTTGGTTGGGTCATGAATTTGAACAACGGTAATTCTTAGACTCTAGTTTATCTCCTGAGATAATCAAAGGAAGGAAAAATACACATACATACACATACACATATGTAACAAACATACACATACACATATGTAATATACATATACACTCCTAAGTGTTTGGTATAGAGACTTGCAGGATAAATGAGTAGTGTAGTGAAAAAATAAGAATCAGAAATAAGAAACGGATAAAGTTAAAAACAGAGACGTTAAGCAGCTCCTTAAGATCAATCACTCAGTAGTAAATCAAGGTTAGATTGGAGGATGACTGACTTTCAGTCCCTTGGAATGCATGGAATTTTGGCACTTGATTTTATTGTCTAGAGCTTTTTTCTTCCTAATGGGGAAATACATACATATACACATATACTTACATACATACATGCATATACACATACATACATGCACATGTACACATACATACATGCATACATACATATGTACATACATACATACATACATACACACACACACACATGTGTACATGTACCTACACACCTACGTCCTGGTACAACATACTACTGAACAAAACAACCTTTCAGCAAATTCCATTTTCTAGCATTGAAGTTCCCTGAGCTAACTCCAAATAAAATGTGTATTAAAAACTTAAGTATAGCCATCCTGCTGCTTTAGCAGTGGGTAAGCCTCTAACACTAGCTATTCTAATAGGTTCATGATGAAGGCTTTTTTGTGCTAGGGAATTGTGTCATATGCTCACGGGGTAATTTAGAACAAAAAGTAAAGGTCAGACCTTTAATGGTTCTATGAGTGACCTTTTTACTTCTAACTTTTTGTAAAAGCATCTGTATTAGCAAATTTTGATGCATCTTTGAATCACAATTTCCTTCAGGCATCACACTTATGCTTTGAAAAAACCCCTACAGTAAATGGGAACTGCTAAACACATGTTACAGGCAAGTGAAATCCTTATTATGCTGCCCTAGAGAATCTCCCAGGCCACTAGAAAGCTAAGCACAGAGTGCTAAAGGCTGACACACAAAATATTAATGCCTAGAATTAAATATTGCCTTTGACCTGAGGTACACCACCAACATTTTCTTAAATGAATGCCTTCTAGGGGTAGTAAGAGAACTACCCTGTGCCGTTAACTGAGAACTCATGACTTATTTATTTTATTTTATTTTTTTTTAGGATTTGTTTATTGAATGGACCTTAGAGATCATTCATTCCAACTGTGCCCACAGACTTGTAGTCACTTGCTCAGGAATATGCTGAGCAGTAAACAGCAAAAGTGGGATTCATGCTTCTGACCCTATATCCAGTTTGTTTTTCTAATATAATGGAATGTGATGTAGTTTATGTTGTTGGTTTGATCTAAAATCAGGCTGCTGTACACTTTGCTTCCAAGTTTCATTTATTCCACAGGTATATATTATTAATATAATTTGAAATTTATTAATCCTTGACTCTATTATGTTCTTCATTCCATTTTTTCCTGTTCCTTCCTTTGAATGTTTTGACCAAAATCTGCTATCCCCTCAAATATTTTGATAATGTTCTTCTACCTCTATAAAATAACATCATCTTAGGTTACTTAAAATAGTGCTGAATTGATAAGTAAGTTTAGATACTAACACAATTGTTGAGCCCAATTTTTAAGAATAGTTAATATCTCTCCAAATATTTAGACCTCATTTCATTTTTGTGAAATACATCTTGTAGCTACATTTTTAAAAATTCTATGTGTGTGTTGGTAGATTAGGTATCAGATGTCATGCATTTTGTAATTTTTGTATTTGAGCTTTGTTTTCTATAATTTACTCTGTTTAAAAGTAAATTAAAGAAATACTGATGAATTGAGGGGATTTATTTGTTGAAGTTCTTGTTAATCTAGACAAATATCTTTTTGGATTGCATAGGTTTTTTCCTCTTTTTTTTAGAAGAAACATTTTATTTTATTTTTATTTTCAGTTCTAAGGTCTCTCCCTCTCTTCATACCCTCTGACACTTATTGAGAAAGCAAGAAGTGCAATACTCATAAATATGAAGTCACACAACACATGTTTCCATGTTAGCCATGTTAAAAAAAAACAGCAAGGAAAATAAAGACAAAATATGCTTCAATCTGCATTCTGAGATAATCAGTTTTCTACCTGGAGGTGGAAGACTTTTTTGCAACATTAGTCCTTTGGAGTTGTGGTCAATCATCATATTGATCAGTTACCAAGTTTTTTAACAGTTGATTATCTTTACAATATAGCTATTGCTGTGTAAATTGTTCATCTGGTCCTGTTCACTTCACTTTCCATTAGTTCATTTAAGTTTTCTCAAGTTTTTATGAAATGATCTTATTATTTCTTACACTACAATAGTATTTCATCACAATCATATATAACTTGTTTATCTATTCCCCATGTGAAGACATCCAACTCTTTGCCACTTCAAAAAGAGCTGCTATAAATATTGTTTATACATATGGGTCCTTTTTATTTTTATTTTTTTTTTATCAGTGTGGGATACAGACCTAGTAGATGTATTTCTGGATCAAAGGATATGCATAGTTTATAGCCTTGTGAGCATGGTTCCAAATTGTTATCCAGAATAGTTGGAATAGTTCATAGTTCCACAAAAATACATTAGAGTACCTCTTGTCCCACATTCACTCTGGCATTTGTCATTTCCCTTTTCTGTCATTTAGCCAACCTGATGGATATAGAAGTGGTACCTCAGAATTGTCTGAGAGTCTATTTCTTTAAATTTTAGTGATTAAGAGTATTTTTTTACATGTGACTATTGACACTTTTGATTTCTTCCTTTGAAAACTAGGACCTGTTCATATCCCTGGACCATTATCAGATAGAGAATGACTCCTTTTTATATATAAATTTGGCTTAGTTCTCTACATATTTGACAAATGAGACCTTTATCAGACAAATTTGCTCCAAAATTGTACCCAGTTTCTTTCTTTTCTTCTAATTTTGGCTGCATAGGTTTGATTTGTGCAAAGACTTTTTAATTTTATATAATCAAAATTATTCATTTTACTTCCCATGATACTCTCTGTCTCTTCCTTGGTGACAAACTCTTCTGTTATTCATAAATCTAGTAGGGAAAATTTCCCATGCTCTCCTAATTTGTTTATATCATCCATTATGTCCAAATCAGGTACCTATTTTGACCACATTTTGGTATATAGTTTAAGAAGTTGGTCTATGCTTAGTTTCTGACAGACTACATTCTAGTTTTCTTAGCAAATTTTGTCAGTGAGTTCTTGCCAAAATAGTTGAGATCTTTGGCTTTATCAAACTATAGGTTAATAACTTCTTTTGCTTCTGTGTATGGTGTACTTAATCTATTCCACTAATCAGCCACTCTATTTCTTATGCAATATTAAATTGTTTTGATAATTACCTCTTCATAATATGCTTTGAAAAGTGATATTGTTATGTTTCCTTCTTTCACATACCTGTCTCATGATTCTCTTCATACCCCTGACCTTTTATAAAAATTTTTTAAAAAACGTTTTTTCAACATTCACTTTCACAAGATTTTGAGTTTCAAATTTTCTCCCCATCTCTCTCCTCCCCCCAAGACA
The DNA here is from genome assembly GCF_003287225.1 of Phascolarctos cinereus. NCBI lineage: Eukaryota > Metazoa > Chordata > Mammalia > Diprotodontia > Phascolarctidae > Phascolarctos > Phascolarctos cinereus. Next base: position 138,326,841 of record NW_027556098.1, read on the forward strand.
GCATGCATTCTGAATAACCCTTCCCCTAATCTGCCCTCCCTTCTATCTCCCCCCCACATACCTTCTTTTATCCCCTTCCCCTTCTATTTTCCTGTAGGGCAGGATAGATTTATATATCCCATTTCCTGTATATCTTATTTCCTAGTTGCACATAAAAACAATTTTTAATGTTTGTTTTCAAAACTTTGGGCTCAAATTCTTCCCTTCCTCCCTCCCCACCCACCCTCATTGGGAAGGAAGGCAACTCAATGCAGGTTATACACGTGTAGTCATGCAAAACACTTCCATAGTAGTCATGTTGTGAAAAACTAATTATATTTGCCCTCATCTTATCCCACCCCCCATTTATTCTATTCTCTCCTTTGACCCTATCCCTCTTTAAAAGTTTTTGTTTCTGATTGCCCCCCCCAATATGCACTCCTTTCTATCCTCTTCCCTTTCTTATCCATTTCCCCCCTATTTTCCTGGAGGGTAAGATAGATTTCCATATAAAATTAAGTCTGTATATTATTCCCTCCTTAAGCCAAATCCATTGAAAGTAAGATTCACTCATTCCTTCTCACCTTCCCCCACTTCCCCTTTTCTTGTCTGTTTTATGTGAGATAATTTACTCCATTCTACCTCTCCCTTTCTCCTTCTCTCAGTATAATCCTCTCTCACCTGTTAATTTGATTTTTTAGGTATCATCCCTTCATCTTCAACTCACCCTGTGCCCTCTGTCTCTCTGTCTGTCTCTCTCTGTTTGTCTCTCTTGATACACACACACATACACACACATATAAACATATACATATAAATGCACACATATGTATGTATGTATGTATGTATGTATGTATGTATGTATGTATGTATATTTTCCTGCCAATTACAGTAATACTGAGAAAGGGCTCATGAGTTACAAATATTATCTTTCCATGTATGAATGTAAACAGTTCAACTTTAATAAGTCCCTTATGATTTATTTTTCCTGTTTACCTTTTCATGTTTCTGCTGAGTCTTGTATTTGAAAGTCAGATTTTCTATTCAGCTCTGGTCTTTTCCTCAAGAGTGCTTGAAAGTCCTCTATTTCATTGAATATTCATTTTTCCCCTGAAGGATTATGCTACATTTTTCTGGGTAGGTGATTGTTGGTTGTAATCCCTATTTCCTTTGATCACTGGGATATTATGTTCCAAGCCCTTCAATCTCTTAATGTAGAAGCTGCTAAATCTTGTGTTATCCTGATTGTGTTTCCACAGTACTTGAATTGTTTCTTTCTGCCTGCTTGCAATATTTTCTTCTTGACCTGGGAACTCTGGAATTTGTCTATAATATTCCTAGGAGTTTTCCTTTGGGGATCTTTCAGGAGGTGATTAGTGGATCCTTTCAATTTTTATTTTATCCTCTGGTTCTAGAATATCAGGGCAATATTCCTTGTTAATGTCTTGAAAGATGATGTCTAAGCTCATTTTTTGATCATTTCTTCCATGTAGTCCAATAATTTTTAAATTGTCTCTCCTGTATCTATTTTCTGGATCAGGTATTTTTTCAATGAGATATTTCACATTGTCTTCTATTTTTTTTCCATTCTTTTGGTTTTCTTTTACAATTTTTTGATTTCTCATAAAGTCATTAGGTTCCATTTGCTCCATTCTAGTTTTTAAGGAAGTATTTTCTCCAGTGAGCTTTTGAACTTGCTTTTCCGTTTGGACAATTATGCTTTTTAAGACATTCTTCTCCTCATTGGCTTTTTAGACATTTCCTGCCATTTGGATTGGTGTAAAATTTTTAAGGTGCTATTTTCTTCAGTATTTTGGGGGTCTCTTTTAGCAAGCTGTTGACTCATTTTTCATGATTTTCTTGCAACACTCTTATTTCTCTGCCCAGCTTTTCCTCTACTTCTCTTACTTGCCTATCAAAATCCTTTTTGAGCTCTTCTGTGGCCTGGGACTGATTCATATTTTTCTTGGGGGCTTTGGATGTAAAAGCTTTGACTTTGTTGTCTTCTTCTGGTTGTATGTCTGGATCTTCTTTGTCACTAAAGTAAAATTCTATAGTCTGAGGTTTTTTGTTTTTTAATTTTTACCTTCTGTTGTCTGTTCATGATCTTAGCCAATTACTTGACTTTGTAACTCTTCATTATGATAGGGCACTGCTTCCAGTACGGAGGTTGTACTGTCTGAAGCTTCAGGGGTCTTGTGTAGCTATTTTCAGAGATATTTCTAGGGACCAGTAAATTTTCCATTCTTCCAAGGAGTATGATGAGGGCCGAGATGTTTATTCCTTTCCTGGCCTGTGCTCTGTTCTATGAGTGACCACAAGCACTCTTTTCTACCTTGGAACTGTGAGGAGGATTCTCTGTCCACCACCACCACCACAAGCTCTGCCATGCCAGCACTCCTCCTTGCCCCAGGACTGCCACCCAGCACTGTGACCCTGATCCAAGCATGGGCAAAGCAAGAGAATTCTGCACCAGCAAAGATATCCCTGAAATCTGTCTCTGATCAGCAACTGGATCCCCTCACTGTCTTTAACTGGAGAACTCTGCAACCAACAACTTCCCTGTGGCCACCTTTTGATTACTCTAGATTCATTAATGCTAACTGTGCCCCCCCTTTTTTTCAGCTGAAGTATAATAGATTTTGCTCCAGCCCCTTATTTTTATTCTGTGTGAGTCTGTTTCAAATGTGTCTCTTGTAAAATGTATATTGTTGGATTTTGCTTTTTAACCCTTTTACTACCTGCTTCCTTTTTTATAGGTAATTTAATCCCATTTAAAAACATGATTATAATTGCTAACTGTATTTTTTTCCATACTATTCTCTGCTATTTGTCTTTCTTCTTTTTTGCCTCCTCAAAAGACTGTTTAGGTTTTGATCACTACCTCCCTTAATCTAACCTCTCATTTACTATTTCCCTTTTTCTTAGCTCCTTCCCCTCCTGTTTCCCTGTTGGCTATGATGAATGTGCATATTAAATTGTGTATGCATGCACGTATGTATCTTCATATGTACACATATGTATACATGTGTGTATAGATATATGTATATCTAGCTAGCTATCCCTTTTTAACCCATTCAAATGAAAGTGAGATTCAAATGTTGCCCAACTATCCATGCCTACATTTTTCCCCTTCACTGTAAAATTTCTTCCTAGTGTTGCTCTTTTACATGGTATAATTTACCCCTCTACCTCTCCCTTCCCCCAGTGCATCACTCCTTCTCACCCTTTAATTTTATTTTTAAAATCATCCGACCATATTAACTAATGCTGTGCCCTCTGTTTATGTATGCTCCTTTTAACTGCTCTAGTAATGATACATTTCTTAAGAGTTACAAGTATCATCTTCCCATATAGGAGTATAAACAGTTTAACTTTTTTGAATCCCTTATCATTTCCTTTTTCTGCTTACCTTTTTCTGCTTCTCGTGAGTCTTATGTTTGAAAGCCAAATTTTCCATTTCAGCGGTGTTCCTTTCATCAGAAATGCTTGCTTGACAATGCTCTATTTCATTAAATATCCATTTTTCCCGTGAATAAGTATACTCAGTTTTACTGGATGGGTAATTCTTGGTTGTAATCCTAGCTCCTTTGCTTCCCAGAATACCATATTCTAAACCCTCTGTACATTTGCCCTGATGGATGTGAAATAATGTGTGATCCCACTTGTGACTCCATTGCATTTCAATTCTTTCTTTCTATATTTTATCCTTGATCTGTCAGCTCTGAAATTTGACTACATTTCTGGGAGTTTTCATTCGGGAATCTCCTTCAGGAGATGATTGGTCGAATCTTTCAACTTTTATTTTGTTCTCTAGTTCCGAGATATTTGCGTGGTTTTCCTTTATAATTTCTTGAAATACAATGCGTAGGCTCTTTTTTATTATGGCTTTTAGTTACTACAATAATTCTTAAATTATCTCTTGTCAATCAATTTTCCAGTTCTATCATTTTTTCCACGACATATTTCATGTTTTCTTGTATTTTTTTCTGTCTTTTCATTTTTTTCTTGACGTCATGGAGTAATCAGCTTCCACTTGGCTCATTCTAATTTTTTCAGAGGTATTTTCTCCAGTGAGATATTTTACCTCCTTTATCATTTAGTCAATTTTGATTTTTTAAAGAGTTGTTTTCTTTAGTATTTTTGTGACTCTTTTACCAAAACACTAATTAGCTTGCTTTCATTTTTTCTCAATTTTTCTCCACTGTTCTTATTGGATTTTTTATATGTCATAATTTTTTGCTCCTTATCATCCTTAGCTTTTGTAGGATTCTTGTTGGGCTTGTGTCTAGTCTTCATTTTTTGAGACTTTGCTTATAGATGTTTTCAAGTCATTGTCTTTTTCTGTGTTTGAGTCCCAAGCTTTCCTGTCACCATAGAAGCTTTCTATGGTCAGTTTATTTTTGGTGTTGTTTGTTCTTTTTATCTTATCTCTTTATTTTGAACTGTATAGTTCAAACTATAGTTCCAACTAGAGTTGGAATCTGCTCACCTTGGGGATAGGAGGGATAGCTATCCTGAGTTTCTGTAGCTTTATCTGGAGATCTTTAGGTTTTGGTGCTGTCAAGGTTGCATGATCTGGGGCAATCTCTGGTCACTCTCCTCTTGGTCTATGCTTTGCTCCTTACCCCAGTAGGAACTCTACTCCTTCATGACTGCAACTACTCTTCTCCACCCCGGATCTGTGACCTGAAATTGGGTAGTGGATGAAGGAGCTGCCAATGATCTCCTGTTCTGTCCCCAGTATTAACAGGGGACCCTTCTAATCTCTTTTTGACCAGGTGATCATTCCCTTTACTCACTGGGTGCTGCCACCATTTCTATTACAATTCTTCCTTATTTCCAGGTGCAAGCCTCATATCAAAGACCCTTCTGTTCACGTGTCCTCTTTAAATGAATATTATAGGAGGAGTCTTCACCCTCTAATCAGAGGGAGAGCTCCAGGGGGCAAAGAGTACTGATGAATTAAAGTTGTTTTTCAGGAAGCAGAGGGTCTTGGGGCATGATGTAGAAGTTCAGAGGAGAGCAGTTGAATGTGAAATGAAATTATAAGGAAGGCTACATTAAAAAAAGAAAAGTGAGACTTAAGCCTGACTTGAGGGGAGATAGGATTCCAAAGAGTAGGAAAAAAAAAAAAAGAAAAAAAATGGGTATTCCAGGCAAGAGAAATAGATTGAATTAAAGCAAAGATTTAGGACAAGGAAGATATTTTTGCCTTCAATTCTCCATATAGGTTTCTTCATTTTATTGGTCCTTTGTGATCTTTCCCCCTCCTTTCTTAAACCCGCTGGGGGAAAAAATGGAAACTGTTCTATTGGCTCTCAGTTTACTACATAAACTCTAGCTGTAAATATAATTTTATTTTGGGCACATGGTATGATCTCTGTGTTAGCTAAAGAAGTGTAATAATCATTTGCATTATAACAGAGGTCCATTGTATTACTCACTGATCCCTACATATTTGGGAAATGTTTAAAAAATAACAGAATTCTACTCTGGCATACCATTCCACAAATTTTTAGGGGCAAAACCATCTCCTGGGAGGTAGAGTTGACCTAACAATCTGGTGAATTTGAATCCCTGATTTTTCTTTTAATAAAAAAGGTCATAATTTCCTGTTGTTGCACTTTCTCATTTAGAAGCAAGGGCACACTACTGGATCCTCATGTGTTCTATGGCTGGAAAGCATAAAAAGTGATAAAATAGCTCATTTTTTAAGTGAACAATCAGTGACTCATTTTAAGGTCAATGTGTAATCTTTTGCTTTTCCTTTTCTAAGACGTCTGATTAGGCCTTTCACTGTTAACCTTTCCACAATAAATATGTTTGTCTTCCTGTTATTAAAATTCACTTTCTCTGTTTGTGATTCTGACAGCCTGTAGGATTAAATTTTCCATATATTGATTTGGAGGTGCTTTCTTTGTTGCACTTTGATAGAAAGAAGAATCATCTTCCTTTGTAGAGATAAGGTATGGTAGATAGACTGCATAATCTTTCACAAAAGTCATTTTTAAGAGTATCCCCTTTTCTGTACAAACCTCTGCTTCTTATTTCTTGCTTCAAATAATATTTTTTTTTCCTTTGGGGGGAAAATGTTCCCTGTTTTTAAGCAATATAAATGAAATGTTAGAATCCATAAGCCTCCAAATTAATAAGTGTAAGATCCTTGAATAGACAATACAACTGACTACTATTACTGGAAAACATTGTCTTCAACTAATTTACAATGCACAGAAATACATTGGTAACTTTAGCACTACTGAGTCTAATTTTGGGGGCAATCTGTAACCTCATTTTTTTTTATAATATTGACAATGGATTTGTACTAATTCACCAACACATTTTCATCTTGTTCCTGTTTTGACTAACAGCATTTGTGAGTTGTCATGAGATAAAACTATCATTCATAAAGCTTATAAAAATGTGCATCTTTTCACCCATGGAGATCAAACCTATGAGTCTGGAGTTTTTAACACTAGGTTCTCCCCTAGCCAAGGAAGAGAGTGACCAAGAATGCAACAATCATAGAGTCCCAGTATCTTGAATCTAGAGATGTGAGAATACTAAAAGTTCATCTAGTCTGATCCCTTTATTAAGTCACCAATCCCTTGTTTCTCAACACCTTGTAGTATGATCCTACCTTTCAATCAAAACTACAGTTTTCAAAATAACTAGAAGTCTTTAAACTGCTAAATAAAATGATGGTTTTTTTTTTCCCTGTCATCTTTCTTGATCACTCAGCATGGTTTAACATTGTTGACTATCTAGTCCTCCAGCCTATTCTATTCATCATGGCTTCTGTGACATAGCTCTCTGCTGATTCTCTCACATATCTGAATATTTCTTTTCATATTCCTTTGCTGGATCATCATTCATTATGTTTTTCCTATCCTTTAAGCTTGAGTGATACCCAAGGTTCCATCCTAAATCCTCTTCTCTATGTACACACTATCACTTGCCAATTTATTTTTTTGGAAAGGGTATTATGAACACAAGACTTGGAGTCAAAGGATATGTATTTAAATCTTGGTAATACTACTTGTTACTTAGCTTCTCTGGACCTTACTCTTTCATCTGGAAAGGTAAGGAATTAAATAATACCCTTTAGTTCTAAAATAGTTTTTTTTATCATCTCATTTACTTATATGTATTCATTTATAATCTCCACATTAAGACTCTCAGATCTTTATATCTAGCCCTAATCTTTCCCCTGAATTTCAGTGCCACAAGTATTTATTAAGTCTACATCTTTGCTTTAATAATGTATCAGCACCTAATATTCAACATATCTGACTTTTTCCAATCGTCTAATATACCTGATTATCCTCTTCCTTAAATCAATGTCTATTCCAAATGTTTGTATTCTCATCGTTCTCGTCACCTAGTTCATTACTTTGAAGTTATCTTTTGATTCTTCCTTCTTTCATACCTCAACTCCCAGCTTCTCTTACCACCCGTATCAGATCACTTTCCAAGTCATTTCAAAAAGTTTCTTCACATTTGCCATATATGTGTCCTCTCTATGTACATAATCAACTATCTTATTTCATATCTTCTTCACCTCTCTTCTAGACTATTAGAGTGACCTGGTTCTGGCACTCATTATTTCTCACATTAGCTATTGTATTTGTTTGTTTTGTACCTCAACTATGCCCCTCATTGGTCCCCAATTTCTCTCCATTTTTACCTATCTTCCAAACAACTGGCAAATCATAGTCCTAAAAAAGAAGTCTGAACATACATCTTTCCTGTCTAAATATCTTAATTTGCTCTCTATTGTCTCAAAAATAAAATCCACACTCCTCACTCTGGCATTCAAAGCCCTCCACAATATGGCTTCTATCTACTTTTACAGAATTCATTCATTTTATGCCACTTTACCCTCTTTGCATTCCGTTTAAACTGAGCTGCTTGGTATTGCCTCAATTTAGCTTTTTTCCTTACAATTCTGTACATTAATCTAGGCTTTTCCCCATGACTTGAATAAATTTCCTCATCGCTTTCACTTCTTAGAATCCCTACATTCCTTTGAGGCTTACCTTAGATGTTGCCTGATATAAGAGTTGTTAATGTTCTCTTCTTCCTCAAATTATTTTGAATTTGTATATATATGTGTTTGTGTGAATATGTGTTGTAACCCTCTAGTAGAATATAAACTGCCGGAATCTAGCATAGCATGTGGGGCATATGGCATATTCAGGGAAAACTAGCACCTCTGGTGTGCAGGAATGCCACCCACCTTTTGTATCCACTTGTCACCTAACTCTCCTTTGTGTCTCCAAGAAGCTGTAACATGTACAACAGGTATACCCTGGTAAAACTGTTTTGGCAGATGGGCTAAATCAGATATAGGGTAACTGACAGGTCTCAAACCCATTGGTGAGTTAGAGGGATGTCTACTCAAAGCATGTGAATAATTTTCTTCAGTGGAATGGGTGCATGAGAATGATTAATTTCAAAGGCCATGAAAGCAGCTGAAGCAGGTGCTGTGAAATTCTTAGTGTTTGGTCAGATACCGAAGATACTAAGATCATCTACTGTATCCTAGATCATTGCCAGCCTTCTTCACTTTTGTGTTGCTACTGGACTCCAATGACTCCAGAGAAGAGAGTGAGGCTGATGACTTTGAGCAACTCTGCCTCACCTAAATCCAATTCGTGTGGAAGTCAAGACATCACCCTCATGATGTTCTTAATCCTCTTTGAAAATGAAGGATAAACAACAACAATAATACTTAATAAATATCTGTTTAACTTAACTGGATTAAGTTATTGTTATTAACTACCACTACCACCACCACCACCACCACCACCACCACCACCACCACCACCACTACTACTACTACTACTGCTACTACTACTACTACTACTACTATTACTACTATTTATGGATAATAAAATAATCTGAGATAGTTAAGTGACTTGTCCAGGCTTACACAGCTAGTAAGTGCTTTCAATCCCAGGTCTATGATTCCAACTCCAACACACTACCCTCTAGACCCTAATGACCCTCTAATTTGAATTAAATTAAATTGAATTAAATTATTCATCTATTTAAAAATATCATCAGAACCTTAGCATTAATAAAATAGTAACTTCGGGAATTCATTTCTTTATGTTTATTTTACATATGCTTATATATGTACTTATTATTTCCCCCATTAGCATGCATTTAATACTATCTGTGCTCATTGCAGTGCCTGACACATAGAAGGCAATAAATGCCTGTTAATTGATTGACTCCAACATAGGTGAAGTTGGTCTATGTTTGCTTCATAGCCTAATGATACAATTATTGTACACAGGCATAGAATATATCACTAAATAATTTATGAAGTGTAAGGTACCTTAGATATTGTCTAATGGATATGGCTTTTGTGCTATAATACAAATGATACCATCTTGGAAATTAATGTTTCTGTGGGCTTCCCCTGCATTGACAAATGACTCACAATGCTTCCTGGATTTTGAAATGTATTATTTCTGTCTTATTCTTAGGTTTTCTGTTCTGACTGACCCTCTCACTAACCTGTTCAAATGCCCAAAAACATTTTTTTTTAGCTAATGGAAGAATAGGGTGTTTTCAATGAGTTCAAGTGATTTTCTCATCAGCCATCACCTTGATCTTAAGCTTCATAAATGTTTCCTAGTAAAGGTCAATTGATGTGATGTCTCAATAGGTGCTATCTACTCATAGTCCATGCTACCTTCCCATATGTCATGATTAGCCCCTAATTCTCATTGAAATTGGCCCTAGAAGAGGAAAAACTATAATACATGGGGAAAAGAGCTAGTTAACATAGAAGCTGCATTTATGTTGCACACATGCTATCTTGAGGGAGCTTTGAACCCCACTGCCAAATTGTCCAGATTCTGAGAATCTGAAGTACCTTCAACTTAACCAATATCAGATCCATTTGCTAGTATTTAGACTTCCCTGATCCCCTACTTATTAATTTTCTCTGCTTCTAATTATCTTTTATTTATTATCAATTGACATATTATTCCCCTTCATACCTTTTTCTTTCCATTAAAATTTGCCTTCTTCCTGTTCCTTAAATTAATTTACTCCCCTTATTTTTACCTTTACTTGAATTGTACCCCATGGCTGGAATGAATTCCCTCCTCACTATCAGCTCTTAGAAGTCTTGACTTAAGGCTCAATTAAGGTGTCATCTGATGACCCCATGGGCCATGTACTTGTCCTCCTCAAGTTAACTTGAATTTGCTTATCTACGTAGAAGTTATATCCCTAGTTAACATAGGTGATAAAATTTGGGCTTGGAGTCAGAATTACCTTTGTATTTGAATATTGTCTCAGATATTTACTAGTGTGTATCTATAGGCAAATAATCTAACCCATTTAAACCTCAATTTCTTCATCTGTAAAATGAATATAACAATAGACTCCATATCAGAGTTGTTGAAAAAATCAAATAATACAGGTTTTTTAAAACCTTATTTGTTTCAAGCAGTGAAGATTTGATTTCTGACCCACCCACCCCAAACCCACATCTCTCTCCAAGTTGAGAACACAAGAAAAACAAAACCCAATGTATAGTTAATCAAAAAAATGTCCACATTGGCCATGTTAAAAAAAATGTCTCATTTTACATTCTAAGTCCTATACCTCTCTATCAGCAAGCACGTAATTTTCTAGAACCCTGATTGACTGTTATGCTGATAAGAGTTCACACAATAGCATTCCATCATATTTATAGACTGTAACTTTTTAAGTCATTCTCAAGTTTATGGACAGTGTCTCAGACGCGCATCCTTTGCCACCTCAAAAGAAGACATAATTTTTTTTGTTGTTTATGCTTAGATTTTGTTTTGACTAATACTTATTTCCACTTTAATCTACCTTCCTTAATTTCACCCCCCTCCTTCTCCACTTTCCCTTCTATTTTCCCACGAACTAACATGAATTTTTGTATTCAACTCTGTGTTTGTATATTTTCTTCCTTCTCTTAACCAGTTCAGATGATTGAGGTTCAAGGGTTAGCTTCTCCCTCCCACTCCTCCTCCTTGTTTGTATAGATATGTATTTGTGTACTGTGATTATGTGAGATGTTTTTCCTATTATTCCTTTCCTTTTCCCCCTAGTGTATTATCCTTCCCCTCTTTCCATTCTTTCTTAAAGTATTTATGACATCACAGAATCACTCCCAGGCTTTCTGTAATTGAATTTTCTCAATTAACCCTAATGATGATAAGTTTCTTTTTCTTTTTTTAAAATTTTTTAAATTTTAAAAAAAAATTTATTTTATTTTTTGCTGAAATATTTTTTATGTACTTTACAGCAGTCTCCTCCTGAAATTATTTCAAAGCTTGAATTGTCATGAGATTCCTAAAGTTAGGTTTTTTTTTTTTTACTTTTAGTTTTCAATATTCACTTCCACAAGTTTTTGAGTTCCAAATTTCTCACCCCTTCCCCCACCCCAAGATGGCATGCATTCTGAATACCCCTTCCCTTGGTCTGCCTTATCTTCTATCTCTCCCCCCTCCCTTCTCTTATCCCCTTCCCCTTCTATTTTCCTGTAGAGCAGGATAGACTTCTGTACCCCATTTCCTGTATTTCTTATTTCCCAGTTACATGTGAAAATATTTTTTTAAAACATGTGTTTTTAAAACTTTGAGTTCCAAATTTTCTCCCTTCTTCCCTCCCCACCCACCCTCATTGAAAAGGCAAGCAACTCAATATAGGTTGTACACGTGCAGTTATGCAAAACACTTCCTTAGTAGACATGTTGTGAAAAACTAACTCTATTTCCCTTAATCCTATCCTGCCCTCCCATTTATTCTATTCTTTCTTTTGACCCTGTCCCTCCTCCGAAGTATTTGCTTCTGATTACCCTCTTTCCCAATCTGCCCTCCTCTCTATCACCCCCCTGCTCTCTTGTCCCCTTCTCCCCCTATTTTCATGTAGGGTAAGACATTCTCCTATGAGAATAAGATTCACTCATTCCCTCTCACCTTCCCCTGTTTCCCCTCCACTGTGAGAGACTTTTCTTTTCTGTTTTTTTTTTGTGATATAATTTACCCCATTCTACCTCTCCCTTTCTTCTCTGAGTATCATCCTCTCTCATCCCTTAATTTTATTCTCCAGATATGACCCCTTAAGCTTCAACTCACCCTGTGCCCTCCATCTATCTATCTATCTATCTATCTATCTATCTATCGATCGATCGATCGATCGATCAATCTATCTATCTATCTATCTGTCTGTCTGTCTGTCTGTTTGTCTGTCTGTCTATCTATCTATACATAAAATTTTTTTCCTTCAACTACCCTAATACTGACAAAGTTCTCATGAGTTACAAATATCATCTTTCCATGCAGAAATGTAAACAGTTCAATCTTAATAAGTCTCTTATGATTTCTCTTTCCTGTTTACCTCTTCATGTTCCACTGGAGTCCTGTATTTGAAAGTCAAATTTTCTGTTTGGCTCTGGTCTTTTCATCAGGAATGCTTGCAAGTCCTCTTTCACTGAATGACCATTTTTTCCCCTGAAGGATTATATTCAGTTTTGCTGGGTAGGTGATTCTTGGTTGTAATCCCATGTACTTTGCCCTCTGGAATATTATATTCCATGTCCTATGGTCCTTTAATGTAGAAGCTGCTAAATCTTGTGTTATCCTGATTGTGTTTCCACAGTACTTGAATTGTTTCCTTCTGGCAGCTTGTAATATTTTCTCCTTGACCTGGGAACTCTGGAATTTGGCTACAATATTCCTAAGAGTTTTCCTTTGGGGACCTCTTTCAGGAGGAGATCTGTGGATTCTTTCAATTTCTATTTTGACCTCTGGTTCTAATATATCAGGGCAGTTTTCCTTGATAATGATGATAAGTTTCAAAGGTGATACATGTATCAACTTGCCATGTTTGAATGTAAACAGTTTGTTTTTTATTTAGTCCTTTATCATTGTTCATTCATGTTTACCTTTTTATACTTCTCTTTAATCCTGTGCTAGAATTTCAAAGTTCCTCATCTTTTCATCCAGAATGCTTAGAAATCTATTTCACTAAGGGTCCATTTTTCCCCACTGTAGGATTATACTTAGCTTTCTTAGGAAAGTTATTATTGGCTGTAAGCTCATATCCTTTGCCTTCTGGACTCCATTGCTTTATAGTAGTGGCTGCTAGATAATGTATGATGTGGATTGTAGGTCCTTTGTACTTGAATTGTTTCTTTCTGGCCACCTGCTGTATTTTTTCTATGACCTAGAAGCTCTGGATTTTGTCTATGATCTTTCCGGGACTTTTTATTTTATTTTAATTTTCTTTCAGGAGATGGCTGTTAAGTTCTTTCTAAGTTCACTTTGCCCTTTACTGCTGGAGAGATCTGAGTAATTTTCTTGTAAGATTTCTCAATATATAATGTCTTTTATGTTTATCAGGCGCATAGAGTCCAATTATTCTTATTTTTCCCTCTATCTGTTTTCTAAGTCAGATGTTTCTGCTATGAGAAATGCTACATTTTTCTTTGTTGAACCTTTTCAATATTTCTCATTGCTTCACAATGGCTTCTATTTCATCTATTCTAATTTGCAAAGAGTTTGTTACTCAGGGAAGGTTTTGTACCTCTTGTGCCAAGCTTTTAATTCCCTTTCCAATTTTTTCTTCCATTATTCTCATTTCCCAATTTTTTTTTCTCAGTCTCATTCTAGCTATTAAAAGAAGATTTAAACTTGCTTCGTCTCTTCCAGAAATTCTAGTTGAGTTTAAGCCCAAGCTATGTTTTTCTCTGGGGCATTGCTTCTACATGTTTTAGAGTAATTTCCTTCTGTATTTGTGCCTTGAGCATTCCTGATACAATAATAGCTCATTATAATGTAATTATTCTTAATTTTTAGCTCATTTTTCTTGCTTATTTCTTTACTTTGGACTTAATGTTTGGGCTGTGCTCTCCCACTCAGGTAAGGTCTGGGCTGGTCCTGTTGGTGTTTTCTTGAGGTAGTGAGTGTTGTGTTATTTCCAAGTTTTAGGGATAGACTGATGATTTGCAATCTTTCAGTTCTCTCAAAGGTGCCTAATACTGGGCAAAGAATGATTGTTGATACCTGGTTTGTCCTCTTGAAGGTTCTGATCTGTGTTTGACTCTGCAAATATAGAGTCCTGCTAGACTCTGCTTCTATAAGCCAACTTCAAATCTCTGTTGGTTCAAAATAACAGAATTAGGGGCGGCTAGGTGGTGCAGTGGATAGAGCATCAACCCTGAAGTCAGGAAGGACCTGAGTTCAAATCTGGCCTAAGTGTCAAATACTTGACACTTACTAGCTGTGTGACCCTGGTCAAGTCACTTAACCCCAATTGCCAAAAAAGTTTTTAAAAAATGCAAATTAGAGGCTTCCCATTGGTCTGAGGATCCTACCTTTGTTATTCTCCTGCAGCCTAGGCTAGATGCTGGAAAGAGACCTTTACTTTGAGCTTAGGGTCTGAACCATATGATAGCTTCTTCTTCTTCTCCTTCTTCTCCTTCTTCTCCTTCTTCTCTTCTTCTTCTTCTTCTCTTCTTCTCCTTCTTCTCCTTCTTCTCCTTCTTCTTCTTCTTCTTCTTCTTCTTCTTCTTCTTCTTCTTCTTCTTCTTCCTTCTTCTTCTTCTTCTTCTTCTTCTTCTTCTTCTTCTTCTTCTTCTTCTTCTTCTTCTTCCGCTACTGCTGGCTTCTGAACTCCCTAATTTTCAACACACTGGCAAGAGCCTTCCTGCCCAGGAAAAGCAATACTATCCCTGTGAACTATAGTTCTAGATTTGCCCTGTATATATGATATGGTAACTGCAAAATAGGGGACAATGCTGTCCCTGTTGAAGTATCTCAGTGTATTCTGGGGGTGCTCCAATATGGGTCTGAGACCTCCTTTTTTGTCTGGTATTCAGTCTCTTCCTGGGCAATGGAGTGCTCCTTGTATTGGAGAGCTCTCTACACTCAAACTCTCTTTCTAACTCCATTCCTAGTGTCTGAAAACCTCTGTCCTCCTATTCTGACCTTGGCCAGGCAAAGTAGTCTTTGTGTTGTTTTTTCTTTCTTTTCTTTTCTGAATTTCACTATCAGAATTCAGTCTGATATACTTCATAGATTTGTATGAAAGAATGATGGTTTGGAACTCAGCTGCATTGCTTCCTTCCACTCAGCCATCTTAGTTTTTCAAACTATTATTATTATTCTATACCCTCCTCAGCTTACTTTTCTTCCACTGTTTCCCCAGAGTCTAGCACAGTGCCTTGTACATGGTATATGCTTGATAAATACCTGCTTGATTTAATTTGAGTGTCCCAGGAAACTCTTTAAGGGAAAAAATGGAAGAGTAGGTGCAGATCTTCTGTGACAGAGTCCTTACTTAAGAGTTCCCTATACTAGTAAAATCACAAGCCTGTTTTTTTTTTTCCTGGTGTGGGGAAATCATATGAAACTTTTTACTTTGTTATAAATTATATTTAAAGACACTGCTACAAATGAGAGCAATGTGTTGTCACTGAAAGAACTTGAGGGATGTCAGCCAATTTGAAAGGCAACCCAGATGAGCACAAATTTCATAGTGTGTTATCCTCAACTAAACCTTCTGGACCTGACCTAATAGAAGCAAACAAAATATACCTACACCCAGCCTAAAAGACCTAGTCTCAAATAAACTCCTTAATGTCTATGCCCCCTTCCTGCTTACCCTCCACTAAAAGGCCTAGTGGGAAGTGAATGTTCTACTCCACCCTTAACAACCTGGTCTAACTACTAAACAAAGTAGTCTTATTTAAAACTTAACTTTACATATTGCTATGTATGAGTTCTGGTGATCATGCCCAGGCAAAGAGGTAGCATACTGAATAGAACATTGTTTTTAAATTCAGGAAAACGTGAGTTCCAATCCTAACTCAAATACTTATTATGTGTCCATGAGGAATCACTTAACTCAGACTCAGTTTCCTATCTGTAAAACAGAGCTAGTAAAAGAACTTACCTGGAAGAGATATTGTAGGGATCAAATGGAATGATTTACTGATATAGTATGTGGCTAATCTATGGCTATGAATCACCATGTAATTTCTAGCTATTTGCTAATAATAGCTAGAATTCTTATAGTACTTTAAGGTTTGCAAGGAGCTTTACAAATATAATTTCATTTAATCTTAAGACTGACACTAAAAGGTAGGAACTCTATATCACAGAAGAGGAAGTCAAAGCAGAGAGATGTTTGGGATAAACATTTAGTAAATATCTGAGGCAGGTTTCGAACTTAGGTTTTCCTAACTCCCAAATTCAATGCACTATCCATTTTATGACCTTGCTTCCTATTATTATTGATTAGAGGTTCAACACAATGCTTGTTTAAAGCTCAGTTATCAGAGCCTTGTGTTCAAGTTAAGGACAAGTTCAACAAATTGTAATTTTGCTTACAAACTTTACCCAACCCCATTTAGTCCAGAGTTGTAACAGTATTAGATTTTTGTGCTCTTCATGTTCCAATTTCGTATACATGGTGCTATCCTGGTAATCAGTACTATCTTAACCAAGACGGATCATTTCCTTCCTTATACTGGACTCCCTGATGTTCTTAAATTGTTCCTTCAACTCATTTTGTGGTTTTCCTTTCTTTTCCTTCACGTTACCTTTAATTGGGGCCCATGGTTTATCCTGTATTTCTAAATTGCATTTTTCTCTACCAAATAGGTAGAAATTCACTTCCCCCTCAATGTATCATGCCCAAACCAATGTAATGCAGAGCACAACAAATAGATTTTCAAAAAGTGATTCGGAAGATTCATGGAAAATATTTATGCCATTGCCTATATTTTAAACTTCTTATATCTAAGGAGTCTCACCTGTTCCAAGCACACTTTTGAAAATTATGGTTTCCAGCCAAGGGTTTCTGTAATACTCACACATCACACTGAAATTCTTGCCACTGATGACTACTTAGGATTATTGGAGACATTCCAGTCCAATTTTAATATATTCTAAGGGCTGCCAAAGCTGAATAAAAACAATGAATCAACTAATTTGCACCCTCATAAAACCATCATAGGTAAGAGATAAAGTCTGGCTAGCTACTCAAAACATATACCTATAGAGACACAGAAAACCAGTTCACCAGGTCATGAAATACTTTTTTTTTTGGCAAGGCAATTGGGATTACATGACTTGCCCAGGGTCACACAGCTAGTAAGTTTCAAGTCTTTGGTCTGAGACCAGATTTGAACTCAGGTTCTCCTGACTCCAGGACCAGTGCTCTATCCACCTAGCTGCCCCTTGAAGTACTTTCTAATTATGCAAATAGATAGTCCTGAAGCCCAACATCTAAGATTATTTGTATCAGTACATGTCCATCCTCTGCTCTTTTGGTTTGGGGGTGAATCTTAAGCCCAACTAACACCCACCAAATTCTCACCACTCCCATTAATTGTGATCAGGCAAGAGAAATATGCATTATGAAAGATTCTGTACTCACAGTGGTGATAGGTCCAAGTCTAGTACCTAGTACACTAGAGGGACTATGGACCAGCAAAAAGAATATGAAAAGTTACGTATTTGGGACTGTATTAGAACAAGCTTTTCAATAAATTAGACACCTCACTAATTGCCAGAACCGTGGAAACATTCCAGAAAGGGAGACGTCAGAGCTTCTGAGTAGCTACATAAATGTTCTGGGATGGTTACTATGGTTAGCACGCTCCTGACATAAGATAAAGTTTCCTCAGGCTAAGCTTTTACATGAAACAAATGGTCACTAAGCTAAAGTACCATATATTCTTCCCTTGTGTTATTGTTGTAATCCTGGTTTTTGTGATTCCCCTTTGGTTTTTGATTTGCTGTTACTGAATTCAGCTAATGTCTATCTGTTTAGTTCCTGAATCTGACAAATTTCCCTCTTACGGTTCAATGGAAGGAGTGCTAGATTAGGAGTTAGAAGAGATCAGGTCAAATTCTGACTCTTTCATGTTGTTACTTGTATGACCAAAGACAAATGACTCACTCTTTGGACATAAATTCTTGAATTGTGAAAAATGAATAAACAAATACAGGTGTTAAACTAGATGACTCCTAAATTCCTTTCAAGTGCTAAATCTATGGTTCTACTGTCTTTGAATTATGCTAGTATTTGCTCTGTTTATTCCTAAAATTATGCATTGTTTTTAGACCATGCCCTCTCATTATTCCAGACCTGTGACTGAGACTTATCCCTGTTAGTAGTTTATTGTTCACTTCTTCAAACTTACTCCGTAGCCCTCATTCAAAAGAGCCAACAGGATACAATATGCTATGCCTAAAAAAAATATTACATTCCAACTTTCTTTCTTTCTTTAAAAATTTAATTTCCATGAAGAGCTATCATGCAGAGAATACTAAAACTTTATCTACACAGAGTTGCTTTGACCATCTTGATTTAAATTAGCAGGTCAGACATGCTAGTCAATTTACTTCTGTTACTATGCTTACAGATGTTTTATCATTGTGTATCTAGTTCCCAAATAACAACAATTACAACCATCATTATCTTTATCATCTATAATGGGCTTTTAGTTTTCATGACTGCTTTACCAATATTAACTTATCCTTACAACAATCTTGAGTATTAGGGGTTTTCATGATCTCCATTTTACAAGTAAGAAAGGTAAAGCAGATAGAAATTAAGTGACTTGCCCAGGTTCACACAAGTGTTTAAGCATGTGAAGTCAAATATGAACTCAGGTGTTCTAGGCTTCAGGTCCAGAGCTCTATACACTCTTCCACCTATCTGAAAGGAAAATCTTCTACATATACATACATACATACATACATACATACATATATAAATATATATATATATACACACACACACATACATATATATAAATATATATATACACACACATACATATATATACACACACATATATATACATACACATATATATGTATACATATACATACATACACACACATATATATGTATATATTTTTTCTTAGTCAAGTCATGTGGGCTCAAAGAAAAAGAAGGGGTAGAGGAAGATAATAAATGTGAAAGGGAACAACATAAGGGACTTGTATTCTTATCCAAACTCTGACTGAAACTGTCAGTGTGACTTCGTGTAAGTCACTTAATCTCTCTGTGACTCATTTTCTCACCTAAGATATACATGTAATACTCAATTAGTGCCATGAGGATCAGGGTAGTGACAAGAGCACTGACCTTAGGACAGAAACCTTGGGTTTTAATTCTGGCTCTGTTCCTTTCTATCTCTTTGACCTTGGGCCAGGCAGTTGCCCTCTAATGGCCTCAATTTCTTCAGGTGCAGAAATTATGGCATTAGACTAGGCGATCTTTAAGATTCTTTACAACTCTAAATGTATACTGTATGTGACATATATGAAAGTGCAGGATAGAATACACTTTATGAATATATTATAAAATGAAGGTGATTACACCAAATAGAATTAGTGGCCCAATAATGTTTGAAAACACTTTATAAGCCTATAATAATCCTGCTTCTTAAATAACTCGTGAATCTGCTTGGATATCCACAAGATTCTAGTGGAGAGGCCTTTTTTCTAGGTCTGGACTTCTTTTAGATGAGAAACAACATGTCACATTGAATAGAGGACTAGCCTTAAAGTCTGGAAAACCTGAGTTTAATCTGTGTCTCTGACACATGCTGGCACTGTCAGCATGGTCACATACCTCAGAACCTCTTCAGTACCTGACAGTCCTCTTGGGATAAAAGTTCCTGCACATATGATGATCTGAATTGGGGTGAGTTGCCTCACCAGGAATTCTTTCCACTAATGAAATCCCATGTCTGGATAGAGTAATTTAGAGAGTTTCACACAGTAAGAGAGATAAAATATTATCACAGTTGGGATAGAGATTTTTTGCTCTCTTATTTTACTCTTCAAGACCCAGGAACCATAATGCTACACAAGAGTAGGTTGGTGAGGATGTACAATATTCCTCCCTGCAGAAGCAATTTCTAAGCAGCCTGTTAAAAGTTCATCTGAAACTTGTCCCAATTTCAACTGAATTTGTATACCCACTGCCAGATTAGTATCAAAATAATGTAGCCCTTTTATGGAAACTGAAGTGTTCCCAATTTTCAAAGGATTCTTGCATTTCTTGAGCTGTCTCTGGATGTTCATTAATTTTGGTGTGAGGTAAATGTCAGCTTGAAACTAAAGGTGACCTAAATGCCGCAACACCCTAAGTGTATTAAACTAAAGAGTGCTCCAGAATTAATGAGTATAATGGACAGTCATTACTTATGCATAACAAAAGGTGACTTCTCTTCCCTCATATGGTGCTCTCAGGACTCTTTGTACATTTTCTTAGACATTATATGGCCCCTGAGCAAGGGAAATCAATTCCACTTGAAGTTAGAAAATGAGTTGGCATTATGATTTTAAGTGTTCATGAGTCATGTAGGAAGAAGTTGTGTCTATTCCCAAAACAATGATAATAGCTCACATTTCCATAGTACTTAAAGATTTACAAAATACTTTCCTCTCAACAACCCTGTGAGAAGGACCATATGAGAATTATTGCCCCCATTTTAGAAAAGTAGAAACTGAGGCTCAAAAGAAGTAACTTGGCTCATGGCACACAGCTACTATAGTGGCAGAATTGGGATTCACACATAGGCCTCATGACTTAAAATTTAGCCCTCCTGCCCATAACATTGTGCTTCTTCTCAGGAAGGTTGCATGCTGGTGTGGAGCTGTGACACTGCTAGAGAAGGAGAATTGGGTGACATAAGGAGGCCTGGGTTTGAAACTGAGCTTGATCTCAGTCAGCTTTATGCCCTGTGTGCAGCTTTGGCAGAGATTATTGGAAAAGCAAATCCTTGCCAGGAGGTGATGGCACAATGTACTCTGGGAGGAGGTGCTAAACAAATGGAAAGTCTGGTATTTTAATCAGAGGTTCATGCTGAAAGTTCCAGAATAAGCCAAGGTAAAGCGACAACTGAAGCACAAAAGTTTCCAGATCATGATGACTGATGGCATGAGTGGACAAGTGAGATCAGCAACAAGACTTGAGAAACCAAACAGCTGTTTGGTTCATTGGTTACTTTTTTTTTTTTTTTAAATCCTGGCTCTAGAGCAAGGGAATTGGGCTTAAATACTAGCTCTGTCACTTACTACTTGTATGACTGTATGCATATTATTTCATTGTCTGGCCTTAGTTTCCTCATCTGATAAGATTGGGGAACTTGGACAAGATAATCTATGGAGACCATTTATTGTTTGAATCTATGAAAGTGAAATGAAGCAGGTTGATAAAATCATAGGGATAAAGCTATAAGAGACAATCTACTACAACTTCATAGTTTTACAGAAGAGGAAATAAGATTCAGAGAGCTGAATTGCCTGAAGTTACACAATAAGGTCATTTCAGAGATGAAATTTTAACTCAGGTTGTCCTGTTCCAAGTCTAGTGGACAAGCTGAATGAGCAAAAGTCTGTTTCCGAGTAAATTTGTTTAAGGTCTGTTCAGTTTATTCTTGTCCTGTCAGCAATGGGTTTATTTCATCTTAAAGTAGCTCCTTCCAATTCTGAATCAAAGGGCAGAGGTACATCTTTTGGTAAATGGGGATTAGTTCCCTATAGCGTATATCCAAGGAACATTGAGCGGTCTGCCTAAAGTCCCAGGGATATATTCCCAATATGGCTTTATTTAGGATTTGGCATGCTACTTATAATGAGAGAGGTCAGTTCATTTCCATGGGGAGAAGGTCCAATGGGTTTCGCTCTTCACACTAAAGCTATGTGACTTCAGAGTAATTCATCATAAGGCAGAATTTCATTGTTAATAGTGTGCTGGCCTTGGAGTTAGAAAGACCTGGATTCAAATCCTGTGCCAGTTGCTAAGCTCTATGACTTGTAAAAGGGATAATCTGCCTCAATGGCCTCATTTGTAAAGTATATGTTTCAGTACCTACCCCACAGAGCTGACATATTATCTCAAAATGAAATAATATAAAAACTGTAAAGTGATATATAAATGTCAGTTAGCATTGTTCATCTGCACATCTCAGTACTTTTATCAGTAAAATGGAGGTGTCACATTATATAATACACAAATTCCCTTCTAACTTTAGAATATTATTTCTATCTCTGAACTGAAACTATGTCATCATTATTATGGAAAAGAGTTACAAAATAATTTTGGAATTATGAATCAGTTTTAAGTTATGTGTTTTTGAAGACTGATCTAATAACCGGGTTCCTCAATTTTCTACCAGATGCCTGAGAATATTCTATGTGCAATGTGTGTCTAGGATGGGTATGTAAATGTGGGGGAGGGGGAACAGAAGTGATACATAAGAGAGATTCATTTTGTTCCTGTGGATTATGATCTATTCAGAGAGTAGAGATTGCCATTCATAAAAAAGATTACAGAACAATAGGTAATAAAGCACATGGTATTTGTCATAGTTATATAGGAGGAGTTCGGAAAAAGCGAAGAAAAAAGTGACAAATTTAACAAAGAAAAAATAAAAAATGAGCTTAGAATTAATTTATATGCATGTGTATTCATGTGTGTGTGTTATGTACATATATAAATATAGCTATATATGTATCTATACAAGTTCAAATTTTATCAACTGATTCATGTAAACCTATACAATGTTTATCAATGACATGCATTAATTTTATTTTTGTTGCTATTATAATTAATTTTATGTAAAAGTCTTTGGTAAAACAGAAGACCCAGATTTTATCAGGTGGTATCACATTTATTGTAATAGAAATTTTCTTACAAAACTTATACTCACTGTACATCCCAGTGGTCTGGTACCAATTTGCACTTATAGCAATTCACACAGGCCACAACATCTCAAATGTAACTGAAAGAAAGTCCAAGGCATGGGCAGCTAGGAGGCACAGCAGATAGAGTGCTGGGCCCAGAGTCAGAAAAATTAATCTTCCTGAGTTCAAATCTGGCTTCAGACACTTGCTAGCTGTGTGACCCTGGGGCAAGTGACTTAACCCTGTTTGCTTCAGTTTCCTCACCTGTAAAATGAACTGGAGATTGAAATGGCAAACCACTCCAGTATATTTGCCAAGAAAACCCCAAATGGGGTCATGAAGGCTTGGATGTGACTCAAACAATTGAACAAATACAACAACAAAGTTCAAGGCAATGAACAAGTATCTATTAGCCCCATACATATCAAGATAAAGATTTTCCAGTTCAGCTTACGCTGCCTGCACGAGAATCTCATTGTGATGAGTTCTCCATGAACCTTAATTCTCTAATTTTGATACCCTTCTCTATTTGGTTTCCATTTCTACTGTTCTTAGCATGATCCACCTCTCTCTTCTCAGATATTCTCATTATTGAAGCTACTACTATATGGTCTCCCCTGTTATCTGCTGTTTTCAATTGTCTTCCCTATCCCAAGGATGCTCCCATATTCTCCTTTTCTCTCTCCCAGTCATGTAAGGACAGAGTAGATATGCTCTTGAATTGGAGAATAGCAGGCAATACCTACTGCCAATTATTGTATATCACTGGCTCAGAAGCTTTTCAGAATCCTTGAATTCTTAAATTCTCAACAAATGAATTCTTTTCCTCCCATTATACCTTCTCTCTTATGAATTGTGCTTTGACATGTGACATTAACTTCATCTGGTCTAGAGTTTGTTACACTCTCTTGCATCATTCCTCCATATCTGTTGATCCGTTTCTATTCTATGTAAGTTTTTGTGGTAGAAGCATTTATGTTTCTCCTTCCTTTTATGATAATCTCTCTCCTTTTATGATAATACCAATCCCTTCCAATTTTTACCACAGCAGAAACTTCAAGTGGTGAAAACCAATGTAGCAAACTTCCTCAAGTCTGATCCCATCCCTGTAGGAATCATTGGATCACGTCAGAGCAAAGATGATTGGAGAAGTAGGAAAAACCTGGAAGAAATTTCAAAAAGAAATCCTGTTAGCAGTAATTTGAACCCTCATATAACTTTCCAGTAAAACGACATTTTTGTCGTCTTATATTTGCATAGAACTGAAATGTTGGAAAGGTAATTTAGAGATCATAGGAACAGAGATCTTGTGTGAGAAGAGACTTCAAAGACTATTTAGTCTAATATCCTCATTTTACAGATAAGATAACTAAGCTCAAGGGGGGCTAGGTGACTTGCCAAAGGTCACATAGGTGACAGTGAGTCATATAGTATGTGTCAAAGTTAAGATCTGAACCCAAGGCCTCCGACTTCTCCCAAGTCCAGATCCAGTGATTTTTCTACTGTATCAAGTAATTAAGGTTCCCAGCCAGCATATGAATCCAATCTAAAGCATCCAAAGTGTATCTAAACATTTTCTTTGACAAGTATCTTAGTACCAGAATAGATAGAGGGAGACAGCTCACTCACTACCTCTGACAATTTCTACCTATTTTGATAGCTCCATTTGATAAAATATGAAATCATTAAGATTTGTGTTGAATTGAAATTCTCAATGGTTTTAGAATGGTATAGACTTGAAAGAATTGCTAGAATTATCCTGACCCAATCCTCTCTTATTTTTTTTTCTAATCAGAAAACTGAAGCCCTAAGAGATAAAGTAAATTTCCAAAGATACATTGCTAGAAAATGTCATAGCCAGGTCTCTCACCTGGGTCTTCTAAAAACATTACTCTTTGAATTTGTCCAAAAAGGCAATGGATTTTCCTTACAATCCATCAGACACTGTTCATGAGGTACTGGATTTCAAAAGTATGTGTTCTAATCTCCTTTTCCTTGCTGTGTCCTTCACAGTACACACACACACACACACACACACACACACACACACACACACACACACACACACACACACACACTTCACTAAAATTTTTGGAGGAGGAGGAGGAGGAGGTAAGGAATGTAAATGGAAATTCAAATTCATCCCATTACTGTGAAAGCAATTCAAGGTACATATCCCTTTGCTAGCATGATCTTTGTGTACAAATGATAATATGTTGGCATAATGAATGTCTGTAATATGTACTTGAGAAGAGGGGGTAAGTAGACTTGTGTGACTGAGACTTCAGCCCATTTTACTTAATTAATCTTTCCCTCATTCAGAAAATGTGAAAATGTACAATATTGCACAATATATAACATGCATAGCACTGAATGACCTATGCTAACTAGCTCAAAAGAAACATCAAATACATTTACACCTCTTAATGCATGCAAACTAACTTTATTAATCAAGCACATGCAATCATCAGTTTCTGATATTTATTAGACAATACAAATATTAGTCCTAATGGGAACAAGCCAACAAGCTGATATGTTAGGGCTTCCCAATAAGTATGTCTCATACTGGTACTTAATGACAAGGTTCACACTGCCCAACTCAAGGTTGTGTCTCCCTCTGAGGTACCTAGCAATTTGAGTATCCATCAGTCACCACTGGCTTCACTAGAATACAGTGTTGCTTGAGTCTCAGGTAGGGAAGAAGGGACATAGGAGTCAGCATAGTAGTGACCCAGATGGCCTAAAGGCTGAGGCTTTAGGTATTTTTGTTATCATTCTATCTATGGGTATTAGCTGGTTATACCCAACTTCTGATTCGTTGTAGGTGAATTAATTTATTTACCAATTCATTTGATTGCTACCTGATCACATAACTTAATGACAATTTCCCATTTTCCCCACTGTTGGTCTGTCATAAATGTAGGTCCCATATATTTATCCATTATTTATGAGTACATATTTGTTGTTGACCAGAATATGCCACACTTATGTTTATCTTAATATTGAAAAATGATCTGAGAAAAAATAAGTGTCAAAACACTTCACCACAAAATGGTGACCTAATGGAAAATAGAGTCATTTATGTCAAGGGAACAAACTAATTTTTACTACACATACTAATCAATTAAGTTTTTTAAACCACTCTAATCTGTTAAGAGGAAAATCACTACATACATGATCTTATAGTGTTTAAAAGATTGTCATAGTTTGTTTTTGAGGTAACCGGGGTTAAGCAAATTGCCAAGGGTCACAGAGCTAGTAAGTGTCTAAGGCTTTTCGAGGATTTGGATTCAGGTCCTCCTGACTCCAGGACTAGTGTTCTACCCACTGCACCACCTGGCTGTCCCTAAGATTGTCATAGTTTAAAAGAAAAAAAAAACCCTGCATGATTAAATTCAATTGATAAGCATGTATTAAGTGTCAGACCCTGGAGATGCAAAGATGAAAATAAAATAGTTGCTGCCTTCAAGAAGCTTACCTTCTGTCAACAGAAATGGCTAATTCACATTTAAGCAAATATAAAATATACAAAATTTCATTTCAGAGGGGAAAGGCAATAGCAACCGGAGGGAATCAAGAAAGGCTTTGTGCAGAAGATGGCACTTGATCTGAGCTTGAAATAAACTATTGATTTGGTAAGGCAGAGGTAAAGAGGATATATAAACATATTCATTGAGCTACTGCTGTGTGCAAGGTACTGTGATGGGAAAAAAAAAAGTAGTTGATTTCTTCCTGAAAGCACATAATATCACCCTTATCTCAGTATAACTTCTATCTAAAGTCAATCAAAAAAAAGAAAAGTATATAGTAACAATAATGGACAAAAAGTGCTATAAGAATTCAGAAAAAAATAGAGTTCATGTCAGTCTGGGATGACTAGGCAATGTAATTGTGACTCTGATGAGATACAATAATAATGGTGATGATGGTGATGGATGATGGTGATGATGACAATAATGATGATGATGGTGATGAAGAAAAAGAATAATAAGAAGAAACTATTCAATCCAATTCTGGGACCTTTAATTTAAAGCTATGGAAAGTGCTTAGATTAGAGAATTTTGTCTCATGAAGGGTTTCAAAAAAGATTCAAGGGAAAAGGCCAAAGGATGTGATAACTCTCCATCCTTGCAAAGGGAAGGATCAAGAATAATTAAATAATATCCTTAAGCACATGGATATTCATTAGGATATTTTTTTTTCTCTTTATTGAGGTTATAGTGAAAAAGTAGCTGTGTTGGAAATACCTTGGGTATAGTTAAGCAGAAAAGATAGTGACTTCACTATGAGAACTAACCAATTCTGGGAACAACTGGTTGAGGTAACATTGTATCGCTCTTATCTTGAAAAGCTTAAGTATAGAATGGCGAGCCACTGGCTTGCATAGAGTCAAAATCCTTGCTCTGAAATTAATCGATAGACTGAATAACTACATCTCCCTTAATCCACAGGAACTAATTTTAGTCCCCCTTTCCATGACAAATTGTTGATCTTGCAGAGTCCACAACTCTGATATTTGGAGCTCCTTGACACATACTAAGATTCCAGCTAACTTTAATTACAAAATTCATACTTGTCACCAACTATTTGATTAATGGGAGAATATGAACAGTACTTCTTGATGCCTTACCTTATCTCAGTGAGAGGCTGTATTGCTTTCATTGCTCAGTATAAGTAACCCTGGACACCACCTTGTTTTAAAAACGACAGACAAATCTATGTAGCACAGCATTTTATTCTATTTTATGTAACGATAAATTCTACTTCTAACATGATTTATAAGTATAAATATTTTGCATATGTTAGCTAGTTTGATCATCACAAAAATCTTGTGAGAAAGTAATACAAGCTTCACACACATTTTATAGACTAAGGAACTAGGGCTTAACAAGGTTAGGTAATTTACCCAAAGTCACTTAGCTAGTTAATGGCTGGTTATTGAGAGAGCTGCCACTTGGACCCATTTCAAAATCATATGGTTTACAGACAGAAATCATATTAGAGAAGTCTCCTGACTCTGATTACAAAGGTTTTTCTGCTACCTCTTCATTACAATGACTGTTCTTGCCCTTCATGATGAGACACATGCCTTGCCTACAATGAATTTTTCAAACCGTTTCCTGTCTACTTTGAGTCAATTAGAACTCATCAACCTTATTTCTAGCGATCTTGCTGGAGAGTCTTTAAGGTTTTCTTCTGGCCTTGTAAAGAGCCAGTTTGGTTTGAGTATTTATCAAGGGAGTTTTCCAGTTCAAATCTGTATACACTAGTCAGGTGATATCTTTTATTTTCTTTTAATATTGGTAGGCAACAGTGATAAGCAGCCATATTTGACAGCTGGGTGACTCAGGATGGATAAGTTTGAACAACTGCTTTAAACTTTGAGCCTTCAAGATTGCTTAGTTATTTTAAGTGAAAATATGCATTATAAAGGTAATTTTATACTTACCATGCTTAATAAGTGTTGATATTATATTATCACATGTTTCTTCACTTTCATATAAGCAAAGAAACTATAGGGAATACAAAGAACTCAGATTTCACATTATTATCACAATCTATCTGATTATTTCCCTTGTAAGTGAATCTTCAATTATGCAATATTGTGTTATTCCTTGAGCAATAAGGGGAATCTTGAGGGGAGTACAAAATCTAGGGATTTCTTCTCTTTTTGTTTCCTGTAATAAAGCCATTTTTTTTCCATTATAAAAATTGCTCTCAGGGAAAATACTTTTGGGTCAAAGCAAATAACCAGCGGATGTTAAACATTTCTCCCCTTAAAATCCATAATTAAACACCAGCAACACAACATACATAGACCATATTAATTTCCACATTCAGGTTCAGGTAATACTGTTTGTCAGGAAGAATACAAAGTGAAACTGGTGGCTGATTGTCTATGGAATATATGGCTTTAGAAAACCATATGTACCCATCAGAAATGTATCTGACACACTGAAAAGTATCAATTGCTTGAAGATTTTCTAAAGAGATTGGCAATGTGGTATATGAATGTAAAAGAATGCTGCTGTGCTTAAAGGGATGCAGAAATACATGATTTCAAAGAGAAATGGAAATATGTGTACAAACTGAATCAGGATGAAGTGAACAGAATCAGGTGACAATTTCTATTGTAACATCAATATTATTGAAAAAAACTGTGAAGATTTTGTAAACTGATGAAGAATTAAATGAACAAAACTAAGAGGACATATATACAAAAATAAGAATGCTGTAAAGACAACTTCGAAGACTATAAGAACTCTGACCAAGGCCATGACCATCCATGATTCTAATGAACTAATGATGAAAGATGCTGTCCAACTCCTGACAGAGAGGTGGTAGATTTAGCATGTAGAATAAGACATTTTTTAAGCAAAACCAATGAAATAATTTGTTTTGCTTGACCATGCTTGTTTTGTTTTGTTTCTCAACAGGTGCAGGTAGTAGGAAAAAAGAGAAAATAATTTTTGTTCATTTGAAAAATATACACTTTGGAATTATAAAATACTTTTTTTTAAAAAAACTCTCTAAAAGTCGTAGAAATTGAAAACGTCAATGCATAGTGCACATAGTGGATTTAAAGATGACACACTTTTCTCCTCTATCTTTTGCAATGAAATATTGGGGCTCAAATCAGTTCACTAATATCTGGAAAGAATCTGACCAGTGAAGAGAATGTTGAATCCCAATACACTTTTATATCCAAAGTAAACATTGTAGGAAGTAGAGTTAGAACCACAGAGGGCTCTAATTAAGAGTATGGACTAAAGAATAGAGGATTAATCCAGCATTGAATTTAGGATGATAGTATTTAGAGCTAGAAGGCATGTTAAATATCAAACAACAAATATTTACTGTATACCTACCATTTGAAAAGTAATAGCTAGAATACAAAACATTCATTCTAGGGCTTTAATATGTGCAAAATACATGTTACCTTGTTGACGCAATAACCCAGATGATGAAACTGAGGAGCAGACAGGTTAAGCTACTTTCCCAGGATCATACTGCTACCACATATCTGAAGTAAGATTTGAACTAGAGGCTTGATGACTTGAGACCTATGAGCCACCCACTATATCAGCTATTTAATTTGGAAATACTATGACTCACATAGTGATTTTTGTGATTGAAAGTGTACTTACCTCACAACAATGTCAGGGTAGATTGTACGATTATTATTACCTCCACTTAGACATGGAGAAAATAAGTTTCTGAGTGATAATTTAATTTGTCCAGTGCCACACAGCTAATAAAAGATGAAGCCAGAACTCAAAACCAGCTCTACTTAAATGCCTGGATCTTTGGTGACTTCAGTGAAACCACTTCTGTGGTTTCTTTAAAGCCCAGGTTAAGTACTTTAGTTTGATACCTTGATTCTGGGATTCCTCCAAACTAGCTAGATCCATTTTATTCTCTGCCTTCCCTCATCTTTTCATACAAAGTCAAGGATATAAAGAAGAAAAAATCCCACTGGCTTAAACAGATTTTTTTTTCAATTAAAATAGAGCTCAATATGACATAATACGACATTAAAAATGAGGATCAGAATAAAATTCTGGAAACTAGAATTGGTAAAACAAAAAAAATCTGACAATTTAAAAGGGGTATCAAGAGACTATGTTATTCAGGTTCCTTTCTCGGGGCAAGCAAGTCATTATTTTTGTCCCCAAGTAATGACATTGTGACTCATAGAAGATGATTGATTTGTCAAAGGTAAAAAAAATTAGAAATTAACAAAGGCAGAATTGAACCTAGACTTCCCATCTCCTTCTGTATTGCTCATTTCACTATACTGGACATGGAGAAAGAAAATAAGATCTCTGACATACATTAGTCCCTAGAAACACTTTATAGGGAAAAATGGTAGCTAAAAACCTACATAAAAGAATAACAAATGGGATCATTTATAAGTCAATACAACCTTTCCTAAATGGTCACTCATTATTTTTTGAAAAAATACCAAGAGCTCTTATATAGTGTCCTGTCTTCCAAAAGTACCAGTCAATGAGATACACTCTGAAGGTAACATGTCAGGGATGGGAGAGATGTTAACCACCTCTAATGATGACTTAATTCCCTTTCTTCTATGTACCTTCCTTGGAGCAGTTAAATGCTGAATGACCCCTACCTGACTTCATGTAATATTTCCTTAAGGAGAGTGGGATGGCTAGAGAGGTTGGAACAAGACTAATGACCCATATGTCTATCAATGCCAACTAGCTGCGGATCACTGCTTGACAGATATTCATCCATTTATAGGATGAAAGTACTTTGTGATTTTTTTAAATTCAATGTTGGATAAGAGCCAGGGCTAAACTTAAAGTATTGGTCACCCTGTCCTTGAGAATGCCCTGGTAAGTTCTGCCCTATATATGGTGCATAACACGATATGTGAAAATGAAGCCAATTAAACCTCACTTAACATTCTTCATTAACAAAGCTTGTAGGAAATTAATCGTATATAAGAATTTTAAAAAATGATAAGAATGCACACAGTATATAGCATTGTAGAGATGAGAGGAACTTTGGTAATCTTCTAGTGCAATCCCCTCATTTTATAAATGAAAACATTGAGGATCAAAAACAGTATGTAACTTTCCCAAGGTCACTCAGCTACTTAAAATAAGCACTAAAATCCAGCTTACCTGACTCCAGCTTGATGCTCCATTATATCACACATTTCTACTTTACCCCACAGTTGAATTCATATGAACATTTACATTAATTTAAAGTATATTCCTTTTTTTTTCTTTGCTAGACAATGGGGTTAAGTGACTTGCCCAGGATCACACAGCTAGTAAGTTTATGTTTCTGAGGGTGGATTTGAACTCAGGTCCTTCTGAATCCAGGGCTGTTATTCTATCCACTGTGACACCTAGCTGCCCCTAAAGTATATTCTAATTTCATAGAAAGCTCACTATTTCACAGAATCTCAGAATTGGGTAGCTCTTGGAATATCGTCTAGCTAGACTAGGCTATGCATGAACAAGGCTCCCCTCCACAGCATATATAGCAAGTGGTTCTACAGACCTCACCCTAGGACACTTCTAAATACATATTAATATTGCCTCTCAGTTTCTCAACTTACTCATTTTTAACATCCTATCCCTCTACTCTACTACAGCTACAGAGATGGTCATGTCCTTCATCTTACTATCACCCACGAATATTCCACTTTCATGATAATGAACTTGAAATTTCTTTATCTGATGACAATCTCTTGGATTCCATCTCTCTCTCTCTTTGCTGCGCAATTCCAAAACCTATTCTTTTTCTTCACCAAAACCTCCAATCTATCCATCCTCAGTTCTTTCCCAGGCCATCACCCTGGAACTGGTTATACTCTTTCTCCATCTTAACTCCTTGTTGAACCAGTTCAGTGGTACACTGTCCTCTTCTCTCAAGGCCCTTGTCCCTTTATCATATTAAAGATTTTGCCCTGCCAAACCCCAACCTTAATACTATTGCTGTGGATCCAGAACTGTTGCACTTTGAGAATCATTCCATTTTGTTCACACATACATGTCTATATTCTCCCATTAGTGACTGCAATGCAAGTAACCCAAAATAGAATGAGCCATGGTATGCTATTGTGCAACCTGGTCTGAGAAACAGCCTAGTCTCTCCTCCCCACCCACCTTTTATGTAAAAAACTCTAACCTGAAACTGGGCATAAGGGTTATTATCCTAGGTCAGCCTTAAGCCCCAAGAGCAGGGACCTTGACTAATCAAGTTTTGCATCATTCCCCCTTACCCTGCTTCTCGCTCCCCAAAACCCATATAAACATTGTATACTGTTTATTTGGGGAGACAGGGAGACACTCCTTTAATGGCAAACAATAAATTGAGGCATGGCTTCACAATTCCACTTCTAACCCTTACTACCTATGAACCTGGGGCACATCATTTGATCTCTGTGGGTCTCAGCTCTCTCATCTGTAAAATGAAGGGACTGAACTCAGTGCCTTTTGAGATCCCTTCCAGATAGAGATCTACAACCCTGTGTCCTCATTGAAAGAGAGGTGGAGGATTAAGGGTGTTGAATATTAGATACACAGTCACTCTATTGATTTTGTTTAAATGACTTTGTTATGGGGTGGGGGCTCAGAGTGTTAAAATTTTTAAATAACTATGATAAAAACAAAAAGAAAAACAAAGGATCAATGATGTTTAACTTTTCAAAAACCAGGAGACATTTCCTACACTTCATTATATTCTTATAATATTACCCATTGGCCCTGCACATAATGGTTATTCCACAAATATTTATCAACTGATGAAGTGATTGGAATAACTTTAATGTGACAAAAATTTTTGTCTCATTCACGAATGGTTTCATGGAGGTGAAAGACCTCTATGTGAATATTTTGTAATAAGAGATCATAGTCCAGTCTCCCATTTGACATTCAGAAATTTATTTTTTTAAACTGAATAGATTATATCATAACATGAGTGTTATTAAGGTACTTAGGAAAATAACAAAACCTGAGATATAGGTATGAATCATCATTTGTATGGGACTGTGTGAATGTTTTGCTTTATTGTTGCATATGTTATTATGATGGTTTTTGTATTTCTTTTTCAATGGTGGAGAGATAGGTGAGCAAAGAAAATTTATTTTTGTTCACTAAGAACAAATATTTAAAGAATGAACGATTATAAAATGACTACAAGAATTCAAACAGGTGCCCCAGCAAGCAAGAAACTGAGTACTAGTGAAAAAGAGAAAATGTATGAATTCACATGTCTTGATCCATTTCAGGCAAGCTGAGTGGCTTCACTGTATCTGAAAAATGTTCAACAATGTGTCTGGCTTAGGTTGCTTCATATTTTCACTTTAAAAAATTGCTATTTGAAAAGATCGTGTGTTTGTGTTGACATTAGGTGTGATTGCACTGAGGATAATGTTACAAGGCTATGTATGGAGTCTGAGTGATACGACAATTAAATTGGAGATAGTGTCACTTTAAGGCGTTCTTCAGGGAACAGTAGTAACTCTGAGATGATTGAGAAACAAGAAAAAAACAAGCACCAAAACTCATTTGGAAAGGAAATAGAGGGGCTTACCTACTTTATTTTTTTAAATCACTTTACTTGATGCTCTATCTAAACTGCTTTTTAGTGGGAGGAGCTTCTGTCTGAAAAGGTCACTTGTTTATCATTTTCTGGCCACATTCCTGACTAATACTGTGATGTTTTGTCTCAGAGATCATTGGACGGTCTCCACAGCATCGTTATACATTACCACATTTTAGAGATGGAAAGAATCTTATAGGTCATGAAGCCTATTGTTTTAAAAATGAGGCCGAGAAAGAGGTAACTTGATGTCACACAGCCAGTCAATGTGACAGTGGCCTTGTGAAGGCAAGTGCTTTTCTCCTCAATTTGCAGATGAGGAAACTGAGACTCAGTTAAGTAAATCAAGATACCCTTTGGTCATACACTGCCAATACAATATTCGTACTTAATGTGCTCATTGCTTTACGTTGTTCCTTATAACTCAGGCATTTTCAGGTTTGTTTATTTTTTTAATAGATATACCCAAAGATACATATTGTTACAATGTATAGAAAAACAAATTGTTTTTGTCCCACAAAACCTACATCTAGAAAAGTAAAGGAGGACGAGTATAATTTTATTAAAAAATGGGAAGGCAATCAAAATTGATGATTGCAAACCAGCCTACTGCACTGCATGTGTAATAGAAATGTCATTGTGATGGGACAATTGATACTCCTCACTTCTTCCTCTGCATGGGAGGAAAAGGGTATCGTAGCTTTGCAGATCTTTCAGAGAAATAATACATGCTCTTTGCTTTTTCATGTCAGGAATCAGAGAGCCCTAAGGGAATGTAGACTCTCCAGTTGGGAAAAGTGAGACCCAGAGAAGTGACGCCACTAGTTCCACATATTGGTTAATAGCCAAAACTAGGAGCCATTTTTCTTGTGTTTATCCACTGAACTTTCCACTTTCTGATAGCCATTCATTTAATTATTTCTTTTCTTGCCTTTTATTTTGCTAGTTATCCTGTATCCTTTCTATATGTTGCACAGGTAGTTCAAAAAGAAAAAGAAATGAGGTAGGCAGGCAAACCCTGAGCATGCCTGTCCTAATCCCAAGAGCTTTTCAAATGCATAATTGCATGACAAAACTCCTGGAGGGATCTCGGTACAGCTGAGTTTCAGGAGTTTTCCACTAAGGGAGCTGCGCTTCTGGAGAGTGGAAGAGAGTTTCAGGCATAAAGCTAAAAATGGAAGCTAGGATTAGATTAAAGACAAGTAGAAGACAGACAAGGAGAAGATAAATAGAAATTTTAAATTTAGAATTTCACCACCCTACTTACCTACCATGTTTACTGGTAATAGGGACTGTTCGATATTTATAATAATCATTCATATGTATACATAGCACAATCCTGTGAGATAGACTGAATAAATATTATTTTCTATTTTGTACAGGTGTAGAAATTGAGGCTGAAAGAGGTAAAGCTATTTACTCAAGTATATTTTTGACTCCCAAGTTCATAGTCATTATAATACTGGCTAATTACCAGTAGCATGGAGTTAAGAAGATCACAACATGAGTAAAAATCCCAAATAGATTAGTTAAATTTGCATGGAAAAATACTCCATTCCAAGTTCATAGGCCCCATCATTTACTGACCTTGCCGAAACCGCTATCCACCGTACAACCGACCATCTTATAAATGTGTCTGCCACTGAGGACAAATTAGGACTGGGAAACAGACTGTAATACAAACCCGTCAGAGGAAAAAAAATGAAGTGTCCTATGCCATTGTTCTCTCTCTCTCTTTCTCTCATAATAATCTTAGTAACTAGCATTTACATAGTTCCCTTTAAGGTTACAAAGCACTGTTTTACATATTGTCACATTTAATCTCTATCCATATATAACATGTATGTAAAATATGTGTGTATGTGTAATGAAAAAGAATGAAAGAATGAGATCTCAGCCACTTCAAGGTTTCAAAGCAGGCACAGAAGAAAAGGAAAACAGT
The DNA here is from genome assembly GCF_003287225.1 of Phascolarctos cinereus. Taxonomy (NCBI): domain Eukaryota; kingdom Metazoa; phylum Chordata; class Mammalia; order Diprotodontia; family Phascolarctidae; genus Phascolarctos; species Phascolarctos cinereus. The sequence continues at coordinate 138,362,559 of NW_027556098.1, forward strand.
CATGTGTTTGAGACGTTGATATGCGATGATGCTACTTATTCCTGCACAAAAAACGAAAGCCCTTCTTCAGCTCCCTAGTCTTCTCTTGGAGGAAAACAAAACAAAACAAAACAACTCTGCAAACTATGCCACATGCATTTAACATATAAACCATTTGATTCCCGTATTGCTTTTCCCTACCTGTGATGAACCTGCAGGGTACACTCAAGTAAGCATAGGTAAGATGGAAGTCATTAGAGTTTCTGCAGCAAGACTTGAGTCTCTTCTTCCCATTGCAACCTTGTTAGAGGTGATCTAAAGGGGTGGTTATGTTTCCATTTTCTGCTTTTTAATGGTGCAGTTTGACACTGCAAACTCTCAGATGACAGTCAAAGAAGCAAAAGGTCACCCGTGAATTGTCAGCAGGTGCTAAGGGCCGCTAGAGGGAATCATCACCTGCTGCAGCCCTTGATACTAATTAGCCAGCCTTTCCTTAATTACATACAACTACCTAGAGTTCTAGGAACCATTTTGTTATGTTCTTAAATCTTCCGGGAGCATAGTCTTAATCTAGGGCAATTTAGCTGTGTCTCTATAAATTTGAAGAAGAAAAAAAAACATATTGAGTCACTAGGCCTCCATTTTTTGGCTTCTTTTGTGCTGGACAAGGGAAAGGGGACTTCTCACATAGTGGCTGTTTTACTGAGAAAATGCTAAGAAGTCCCACATCAAACTTGCAGGTAATGGAAATGATCTGTGAAAACCTGTTTCCTAGGGAGTAAGCAGGCAATGGTCATCAAGTCAGTAGAAGCTGGGAATTCGATAGGTGGCAGCCTTTGCTCTATGTGATTGTCTTAAGCTTAGTACCAAGAGGCAGCCAGGCATAGATTTCTTGCTGTGTGAGCTGCTGTGCTCTCAAGTCCTAGCCTCCTTTCAGTAGCCACAGAGTTTGAAAGCTTATAGCAAATTCAACAAAAGTCCATTTCTCTGTCTGAGTCTTTCATTACTGGGCTTTATAGAGATTGTGATAGGAGATGAACTTGAAATATTACTGGTACAAAGAACTCCCAAATGAGGAAACTTCCTCCACCATGGAAAGTTAGCACCTTCTACACATCTTAGAGTTCTAGACTTGCCCAGAACACCAAGAAGTAGGTGATCTGTTCAGGGTGATATAGCAGATACATCCCAGAGATAACACTTGAACCCAAGTGTTTCTAACTTTAACACTGGCATTCTCTCCACTATGATGAGCTGCATATTTTTAATAATGTTCTATGATTTTATAGTATCTTGTTTTGTTACCTCTGTTTCATATCTCCTGGACATATGTCCTGAATTTATTATATACATCCTCTGCTCTATCCCCCATAGCACCAAGAGCTATGCCTTACAAGCCATAGGTAAACAATGTGTCACAAAAAACACATCACTTGTTTACTCTTTAACAATGGATAAGTCACAACTTCTCAGACCTTCAGTTTCCTGATCTATACAATGGAGATAATACTGTCAGTACCTATATTATAGAAGCATTGTGAGTCTCAATGAAGTAATCTATGTAAAAAGCTTTACCAAAATAAATAAATAAATAAATAAAAATAAATAAGAAATAGCTTTATAAACTTTAAAGTGATGTGTATGTATATATAAATGATTAATATATATTAGTTATTTGTTGATTGATTTTTTGATTGAAGAATGTGTACATTTTCTATTTCCTCAACACCAAGGACCACAGAACTGAATGCATATATAATATTCAACAAATGAGTGGAGGTGTGTAGGTCAGTCTTTATTCATTAAAACAACAAACATTTATACTGTATCTATAAGTTCACTATGTGTTTATGCACACACATACCACACACACATTGTTAAGACCAGATCTACACTAATAGCCACAGAGTGAAAGAATGATTTGCAAATTTTATTTACTAAGTCCTGTACTCTTCTACTGCCTGTTTGACTACCAGGTGCTGCAGTGGATAGAGTGTTGGGCCGAGACTCAGGAAAACTTGAGTTCAAATGTGACCTCAGACATATACTGGCTGTGTGACCCTGAACTAGTCACTTAATCTATGCCTGCTTCAGTTTCCTGAACTATAAAATGGGTATGATAATAATAGTACCTACCTCCTAGGGCTGTTGTTAGGATCAACTGAGTTAATAATTTGTAAATTTGTAAATTGTAAAGCACTTAGGAGAGTGCCAGACATATAATAAGCACTTAATAAATGCTTTTTTCCCCTATTTCCCCTTCCCTAGAATAACCACTTACTGGTTTGACCTAATGTTTTCCTTTCACTGCAACCACTGGGGCTCAAATGGCTTGGTGAAAGCCATTTTCACTATTATAAGTACCCAAATTAACTACGAAGGTCATATAAAGGAAGACATTATCTGCATCCAGAGAAAGAACTGCTAAATAGAGGTATCTGATTTTGTGTGTGTGTGTGTGTGTGTGTGTGTGTGTGTGTGTGTGTGTGTGTGTGTGTGTGCGTAATGGTAGCCATATCTATGGTGTGGAGGGAGAGAAGAAAAAAGGGAAAAAAGAAATGTACATGACAATTTTACTATATATTTAAAAAAGAATACAAGTTGTGCATAATATATTTGCAGTTTCAGGTGCAACAATTATTTTTTTAATTCTACTGTGTTATGGAAATGTTTGTTTTGTTTCATAAATAAAAAATTAAATAAATATTTTTAAAATATTCCCTCTGATGCGACAGGTGACAACTCACCTGTGATCATCCCTCCTTTGGTACTCTTGTGCTTATCTTCTTACAAGCAATTACCCAGGGAAAATATCACTGGAGCTTGTGGGCTGTCCACTGGTTTTATCTTCTTGCTGTCATCTTCTTCCTTTTCAATTACCCACATCCACTCTTATAGATATAAATATCTAAATATAGATATGTGACTTATTAGCCATTCTGCAAGAGATGCCCACTCTTATCCCCCTCTAAGAAAATAGGGAAGCCAAGGAATAGAGGGCCACTGACAGATACATGCATATAGACATACCCCAAAATGTAGATATGTGTGCCACTAAGCCTCTACTACTTGACGTATTAACTCTATCTCTTACATACATACATAATATATGCAGATCCACATATATGTATATGTACAAATATATGCATATGTATATATTATTTGTGTTTCATCCTTTACTTGAGTACGTATTCATAGTTCCTTATTTTTAGTGTGATGCATCTTGTTCATACTCACCATGTTCTTTTTCATGCCTCCAGAATGCTACAAATTTTTAATTCTTGAGAAATTATAATATTCTATGACTCATGGATATATAACCCATATAGAAATGTTAATGTGTTTGAATTGCCTTGTGCATCAGGCACCTCACTATGAAATGCAATAGTCTCTTACTTGACCTAAGAAGTTTTCATGCTCTATTATAACTGTGCATAAAGGCTGGTGACTCAAAAATTTACATGTTGTTTATCCCTGGACTGGACTTTCAGCCTCAGGGTGTGTGTTTGCATGTGCCATGCTCATATTGCACTCACCTATCTCCTGTTTTCCTCAATGAGAAAGTCTTTGAAAGATGGTTTTATAAGCAATCTTTTATAATAACAAAAAGTAAAAATATACACATGTAAGTGCCTCAGTCAAAAAAGTTTAATTTTCAAAAAGACAATGAAATGATTTCATCATCTTCCCTTAATTAGTATATATGTAAAAGTTATGGCAGAGAAAGAATTAAGTCCTCCAGGACATGATTTCTGGTTTCATGGCAAGGATTCTAGCAAATTATGACTAGGAAGTGAATGTAAATCCTCTCAGACTCACCCTTTCCTCTCTATTCTATTACCATCCTAATCCAAACTTAGGTCAGGCCTGCATCACCAATAACAGTCTCTTCTGTGGTCTTTCCACCTATAGTCTATCTATCTTCTCCAATCTGTCCTAGACACTGCCACCCAATTAAATTTCCCAAGATATTGTTTTGACCACATCAGTGCCTATTATAGCTCCCCATAACCTAATGCATCAAGTCTGGGCTTCTTGGTTTGGCTTTCAAGGTTCCCCCATAATTTTATTATATCCTTCTTACTTAACCTTTTGACCCACTATATTCCAAGCTGCACAATCCATTCTACTTTGGTAGGTCTGCTTGAATGTAATATTTCAGTTCATGCTGTTTTCTCTGCCTGCAATGCCCTATTCCTCCCCCTCCATGCATATTCATCCTTCCAGATACCACTCAATTATTGCTGTTTCCATGAATTGTTCTTTAGCTGATTGAGATTTCCACTACCTTTCCTGGGTTCAAAACCTGCCTTTGGCAATTATTAGCAGTGTGACCCTGGGCAAACCACATAATTGCTTTCTACCTTTCTTTCCCTATCTGTATAATGATGATAATAATAGCATCTACTTCCAAGAGTCGTCATGAGGATAAAATGAGATAATATTTGTGTAGAGTTTTGTAACCTTAAAGGGTCATATAAAATGCTATTATTGTTAATTGCTACTATATTACTAGTAGGTACTATACAATTTAGCACAAAACTCTTCTCTAGCTCGTGAATATTGTTCCTCTTATTAATAGTAAGCTACCTGTCCCTGAGAAAAGAACCAGCCATCAAAAATCCTCTTATATCCCCCCATGGTGCCTAGCACAGGCTGATCAAATATTAAGTACTCAATGAGGGATTGCTGATTGACTGAATCAAATAATTAATCTAATCCAGAGAATAGCAAGGAGTACTGAGAGTTGTAAGATATCAACTACATTTCTACACTGCATTGAAGTATGAGATAGAATTCATAGGATTTCATAAGAGATTGCAATTGTTAACATATATATTGCTTATAAAACAATGTACAAATTAAATGCTTGCAGGGGCTGTGTAATGAAGCAATCAGTCAGAGAAGGAGTGGAAAAGATGATTGGAAATAGGCAATGGGCAATGCATATATCTCAGAGGATGCTGAAAGGGATGGCTATGGCAGACTTCTGAGGACTGACATGAAATGGTATGTGTTCAGAATGATGTAAGAGAAACTTCATACATAGATTCAAAGATTTAATGAGATAAGTGATTAAGTGTCAGATTGGATGTGTCCAGAAGGTGGTAATATGGCATTTGACTGGGAGATTGTAATGAGATTCTTGGCTGGGGGTCTAATAAGATGTTTTGCTACAAGTGTTTAATGAGATGTTTGACTGAGAGTATGTGATGAGGGGTGTGATTAGGAGTCTAATCAGATCAGGGAATGGGAGGGTATAATAAGATGTGTGACTGGGATGTAAAGAAATACATGAACAGGCCAGTAATTACAGATGCTTGTGTGTGAGGCTATGAAGAAATGCTGGCATGGAGTAATGATATATGAATTTGGAGGGGACTAAGATGCATAGAGGTGAAGGTGCAATGAGATGTGTTGTTGGGATGGTATAACACTAAGCATGGCTGAATATAGGGTGAAAAGCATAGTTGGAGGGTAAAATGGGATGCCAGTCTGGAGGAGAAGGCAATACTGTGTGATTGGGCATCTTATGTTAGAGGCATAGAGGTTGGAACAAAGAGGAAATGCAAGACTGATTTTAGTCAAAATGGAATGGGCTGTTTGTATTTGGAACCCTTTTAGTTACCATAATTCATCAAAAGGGTCTTCTCCATCCCCCAGGCATTTATCCACATCTCAGTCTTAGCTATCACTAAATCTGGAAAGGAATCTCTACTAACCGTTGTTATCTTGGCTCTAGTTTTTTATTCACTTAGGGATATCTGCATTTTAAACTTTTCAGACTCAAAAAGCATAAAAGATCCAAGGAAATCAATTGTTGATAGTAGATTTTCTGAATGGTCACAGGCCAGTGGAGGAGGTAACTTTAGTCTCGCGATGTATATAAATGCTTTTCACATCTATTTACCTACTCACCATATTATTTAGAAAATCAGCCTTGATTACACATATAATCCCTTTGTCAATGATTTCTTTTTGACATGGAGGGCCCAGTTAACCATAGGTGTTGCTGTGTGTTTGGGGTGTGGAGGTAGGGAGGTATGCTGAAGGCAGGTTTTAATTTCTCTCACTTTGACTTGTCTGCGTACACTGGGGTAAAACTTGGCCACATTAGTATGTTGCAAGATTCAAAGGGTCATGTTAAATCATTCTTCTCACTAATCTAGTTTATCTGTTCCCCACCCAGACACTATCTTAGATTAACAATTTCTAATACCCACCGAAGAAGGGGACATCAGATCTAGCAAGTAGCACGGTGCTTGGCATATAGTAAGTGCTTAATAAATGATAGCTAACTGCTTGTTAATCAATAATCATGATTGATCACATATACATATATACAGATATTATGTATGTATAAGTATACCCACATACATATATGTCTCTATAGCTATGGTGTGTGTATGTGTGTGTGTGTGCACGTGCGCACATGTGTGTGTGTGTATGTGTGTGTGTATGTATGGAGAGAGTACATATATATATATGTGTGTGTGTATATATATGTATATATATATATATATATGTATATATGTATATGTATGTACAGGGAGAGAGAGAGAGAGATGTGGGTGTGGATTTGTGTGTGTATGTGTTTGTGTGTACTGTGTGTGATGTGATGTGTTGATCATCACATAAAACTTGGGGATAGATTCTATTATTGTTCCTCTTCTACAAATAAGAAGTCACAACTCAGAGAGGTTAAATCATTTACCCAGGATAACAGAACTGGTAAATGTCTGAGATAGGATTCAAACTCAGATCATCCTGCTTCTAAGTCTAGCACTCCATCCACTATATAACCTAGGTGCCTAGGTGATTGAATTAAGCACCTAGACTAACCAGGCTTCTACATGCCACAGGTGTCATATCATCACACGGACTTTTATTATCACCCTAGGACCTAGGGGGTGGGAAACCTACCCTTTTAGTTAGTCCTTTTTTATTAAGAGGATTTGTTCTATGAAGTTTGGATTCAGTCAAAAAGCCACACTTGAGGACTCTAGAGCACCACAGGTTCCCCACCCCTGCCATAGGTGAACACTATACCCTTTCCCACAAGGGGAAATAGTCAAGAAAGGAAGTAGGTGACCATGGCCAACAAAAGAAACAATCTTACACAGGGTCCAACAGTGAAGAAAGGGGTAACAGTCATCTACCATCCATACCCCATGCCACTGATGGTCTTCCTTCTTAACACTGAGTCAGAGATGAATAGGATTGTTCAGGCACATTAACTTGTTGTCCCACATTGTTTCCTTGGTTTTTTTTTTTCATGAAAACTGTAAAAGTATTTGTTGTTATTGCTTATTCATACGTTTCATTCTTTTCATTTATTACACGTGGTCCAGTTTCTTAATATCCTTGAGGTAATTTTAGAGGTAGCTCAGTCTTTCTAGCTTTCAGCCAGATTTGCTAGAAGTTCAATTACTATAGATACATTTCCCTAACTATGAAGTATGTTATAATATCCTATTGAAGTAAGTTACTAACTCATGTATAGGCAATGAATTTCCAGAAACACAGAATTTAGACAGACTATTTGTGCATTCCAGGCAAGGTTTGAAAACTGTGTCTCTTGTGTATTCCTGTCCACCACAGGCTTTGAGCTTTCACCATAAAATATTCAGTTTGAGGTATCAAAAAAAAATACTAATGTGCATAGTGGGGAAGAATTTTCTACAATTAAAAATAAATTCATTGGCAGGTAGGTGAGTAAAAAGGTAGCAGTAAATTTTAAGGACATTTATGAAAAAGCAATATTGGTGTCGCTAACTGACACCTTCTGGGCATTGTGCTCTAGGTTAGTGCCAACATTTTCTGTGCCTAGTCGTGACAAACAAACAAACAAACAAACACACGTGGTGGGCATTAATTAGAAAAAACAACAACAACAACTAGATTTTCCAGTTGAGTTCTAGTCTTTGGAACAGACCACATAGTTGGAATGTCTATTCTCTATTCTTGAGTACTTGTAATACTTCAACTTTGCTAAATAAAATGTCTACTCAGAATTATTATGACATTTTTTAAAAAATAAAGCAAAACAAAGTCCATGAGAAGATTGTTATCTTAATGAATGAAAATACTATGACAGAGAGTCTCAATTATTTCATAATTTGTTTTGGTCTTAATTCTGAAAATTTCATTTCATTAGCCAAGTCTAAGCTAAAAAACTGTAAACCCTTTGTAACGGGGGCCAACAATCTGAGTGTGCACATTACACCTCTGGCATTCCCCAAATGATCACACAGCCAAAGTTTTGTGCTACAAAGTTTAATGCATCAAAAAAATATGAATCTTTCATAAAAAGTGAAAAGTCTTTGGCCTCAACAGACATTCTAATGGGAAGTAGTAAGTCTATATCATGAAATACATGCAACATAGACACAAGATAGCAAGAAGACAGAGCTAGTGTCTTGGGATTGAGGAGACCCTCCTCCTCCCTGAAAAAGATAGTGCTTGAGCTAAATTTTGGAGGAAATAGGGGATTCTAAGGGTTGCAGGTAAGGAGAGAGAATATTCAAGGCATGGAGGTTAGCCAACATAAAGAAAGAGAGATGAGAAATGAAGAATCAGGTATAATAAACAGCACATAAACTAGTATAGCTAGACTATAGAATACATTGAGGGGATTAAGAAGATGGAAAGAATGGCCAGCTGGTGAATTATTTCAAATGCCAGAGAAATTTTATTTGAACCTAGAGGCAATAGGGAGCAGCCAGAGTGTACTGAGTGACATGATATGACCTGTGCTTTTGGGAAGTCACTTTGGCAGTTATATGGAGGCTGGATTGGAGAAGAAAGAGTCTAGAGGCAGAAAGAAAAATCAGAAACTATTATAGTAATACTAGCTAGAGAAGGTGAACTGGGTAAGTAATTGCATAAGTGGAGACAAAGAAATGTATATTAGATATATGAAGACAGGAACTAGGTCTTGTCATTTTAGTAAACCAGTTCAAATCTTTATTCATCTCTACTTTCAAGTCCCTTTTCATTCATGTGTGTTGCTCATACTATATCAAACCCCAGCCATGGATTACTTCTATCATCTGCCTTCTTCATTCCTCCTATTTATGGGCCTCTGAACAGATCTGAAAAAAGTCTTAAATCCCTGGTTAGTGGATTCACCAGAAATTGTTGTTATGTATTCACAATTAGGCATTCATTGCAATAAAGTAATCTTTGTACTTTACCATATATATTCTCTAACTCACCACAACAGATTTTCCAAATTTTCTCTTTTTCTCCTACCCTTACCCTCATCCTCTCAGCAAAAGACTTCTTCTAATTATTAATAGAAAAAAGAAGTGATTTCTCACAAACTCTCTTTTTCCCTTGCCCTCATTTCATATTGAGTTTATATCATGCTCTATTATCTCTTTCTTTGGCCTCTAAAGAGATGACTTTTTTTTAACATGGCCAATACTTCCACATGAATCCTTGATCCCAACCTCATATATTCTCCAACAGATTGATCCACAGTGATTCCCTCTACCTCTCTGTAGTCTGAAATATTCTCCTATTTACCGATTCCTTCCCTATTCCCTTAAAATATGTCCATGTTTCTAAACCTTGAAAGAAATATTTATTAGAATTTACCATCTTCATTAGTTATTGTCTTATCTTTACTTCTCAGTCAAATTTTTAGAACTACCTATTTGTGGGGGTGGAGCCAAAATGGCAGAGGAAAATTAATGGCTTCGTTGAGCTCTCCCACAAACCCCTCTAAATAGCTGTAAAAATTGTCTCTAAACAAATTCTATAGCAGCAGAACCCACAAAAACAGAGTGAAACAAACTCCCAGCCCAAGACAACCTGGATGGTTGATAGGAAAAGTCCATTACACCAGACTGGGAGAGGAGCACAGTTCAGTGTGGGCCACACTGGCAAAGACAGGGCTGGAGCAAACTCATAGTAGGCCTCAAGAGACTGAATCACAGGCAGCTGTGGTGATTTACAGATTTCTCAAATGACAAAAACACAAATGATAAAAACAACTTAGAAGGTCAGTGGGAAAGGTCTGTGAAATCTAAGTGAGAGAAGAGTGTGGTCCAGTCCAGGCCACAAAGTAGTAGGTACAGGGCAGTAGTTGCTTCCAGAGCTCTCAGTCCATAGACGGTGGAGGGATCGAGCTGCTGATCAGAGTGGGATTGCAGGAATCTCTTTGCTGGTGCTGAGGCAAGATTCTCTTGCTTTGCCAATGCTTGGATCAGGGTCACAGTTCTGGGTGACAGTACTGGGGCAAGGAGGAGTGCTGGTGTGGTGGAGCTTGTGGTGGTGATGCAGAGAAAATCCTCCTCACAGTTCCAAGGCAGAAAAGAGTGCTGTGGTCACTCATATATCAGAGCACAGGCCAGGAAAGGAATAAATACTTCTTTGATCATACCTCTTTGGAAGAACTGAAAATTTACAGGTCCCTAGAAGTATCTCTGAAAATAACTACACAAAACCCCTGAAGCTTGGGACAGTACACTCTCCACATTGGAAGCAGACTCTTACCTTAACAAAGAGTTTAAAACTCAAGTAATTGCCTGGGATCATGAGCAAGCAGCGCAAAAAGAGTCAGACCATAGAATCTTACTTTGGTGAAAAAGAAGATCAAAATATACAACCAGAAGAAGACAACAAAGTCAAAGCTCCTACATCCAAAGCCTCCAAGAAAAATATGAATCAGTCCCAGGCCATAGAAGAGTTCAAAAAGGATTTTCAAAAACAGGTAAGTGAAGAAGAGGAAACATTGAGAAGAGAAATTAGAGTAATGCAAGAAAATCATGAATAATGCTAAAGGAGACCCCCCAAAAATACTGAAGAAAATAACACCTTAAAATAGCTAGACCAACCCAAAGGGCAAAAGAGGTCCAAAAAGCCAATGAGAAGAATGCCTTAAAAAACAGAATTGACCAAATGGAAAAGGAGGTCCAAAAGCTCACTGAAGAAAATAATTCTTTAAAAATTAGAATGGAGCAAATGGAAGTTAATGAGGAATCAAGAAATTACATAACAAAACCAAAAGAATGAAAAAGTAGAAGACAATGTGAAATATCTCATTGGAAAAACATCTAACCTGGAAATAGATCCAGGAGAAATAATTTAAAAATTATTGGACTACCAGAAAATTTAGATTAAGAAAAAGAGCCTAGACATGATCTTTCAAGAAATTCTCAAGGAAAACTGCCCTGATATTCTAGAACCAGAGAGTAAAATAGAAATGGAAAGAATCCACCAATCACCTCCTAAAAAAGATCCCGAAATGAAAACTGTTAGGAACATTATAGCCAAATTCCAGATCAAGGAGAAATATTGCAAGCAGCCAGAAAGAAACTATTAAAGTATTATGGAAATGCAATCAGGATAACACAAGATTTAGCAGCTTCTACCTTAAGGAATCAGAGGTCTTGGAATGTGAAATTCCAGAGGTCAAAGGAGCTAGAATTTAAACCAAGCATCACCTACCCAGAAAAACTGAATATAATTCTTCACAGGAAATTTTAAAAAGACTAATTTAGGAAATTTCTCAATGAGGAAACTTCCTCTACTAATTCAGACCAGCAACTATTCTTCATTAATAGTTGTCTGACTGAGCTTTAGGTGACTTACCAAGAGTCATATAGCCACTATGTATCAAAGGCAGGATTTGAATGCAGCTTCCAGGGGTGGGGGACCTGTGGCCTTGAGGCCACATATGGCCCTCTACATCCTCAAGTATGGCCCTTTGACTGAATCCAAGCTTCACAGAACAAATACCCTTAAAGAAAGGATTTATATTGTAAAACAAGGCCACAGGTTCCACACCCTTGGCTTATCCTGTTACCAAGGACAACTCTACTCACTATACTATATTACTCAATGAGTAATCAAAAGATGTATGTTTGTGTGTAAGCTACAACACATTACCTACAAAGTATTATTTCCAAGAAGCAGCCTAAACATACCACCAAAGAGATGTATGAAGATATTGCTGGCTTGTCAGGTAGTAAATGCACATGGCCCTCATGCTACATTCATACCCATATAATGTCAAGAGATCTAAAGCAAAATGCAGGCCAAACTGCTCCTTGAACATTTGCTTTTTTATATTCATATCCTGAGAGTCTCATGAACATGGAATCTTAAAGCATTAACAGTGGTATATTTTCACAAATTGTATGCAGCAACTCATATTCAGGTTTTTTTGATGAAAGTATAAATGTATTAAGCATCCAAATTAATGATAGCTAGCATTTAACATTTGTTAAATTTATCACATTGAAGAAGATATAACTTATATACAAGTTTTTAGGCCTTTGGTCATCAAAATAGATTTTCTTCAATTAAATAACTATTTTTATTGGGAATTTAGTGTTCTCAACTTTTAATATTAAATGAAACAGACAGAGAAAGACAGAGTGCAACAAAGACAGGGACTTGCACAGGGAGTCAGAGAAGACACAACTTCCCCCTATCTATTGATTCCTTCCTTATTGCCTACATGCAAGGTAAGCATCCCAATCCTTAAGAAAAAAAAAAAACTTCCTTAGAACTCACCATCTCCTCAAGTAACCATTCCTTATTTTCATTCACATTATCAACCAAACACCTTGAATGAATCTTTACATAATCACTTACCCCACTTTTTCTCCTCTTATTACCAAACCTTTGGGATGTGACTGGTCTAAGAGATTAGGGCTTGTAATATTTCTGTGGCTTCCTGGACGTCTGGTATATAAAAAGCTCAACCCATGAGAAATCAGGCCTCTTTAGGCTGAAAGACTTCCCATTACCACATGCATTGACATGCCTTTCTGGTAATACCACTGTGGCAAATGTGGAGGCAGAGGGAGCCCCATCTAATGAATCAATGCCATATTCTTATTCATTCTTTGATGTTTAAATAAATATTTTTGTTACGTATTTTGTGACATAACCCATTTTGTTAGAATCATTCATGAATTAGGCCTTGCTCAGAACTTGTGGTCAATGTTACCATTAACACGCAAAAATAAAATATAAAACACTACTCATATGTTTTCCCATAGGCCATACTGAAGGCCGTACTAGATCTCAAATAGATAACTTGAGCTTAAATGGGAATGCTCCTCCAATCACCTTGTATAAGGAAAGGATGCACTCATTTAGGTCTGCAGATTTTCTTCTCCTCCACCATCTGCTATAAACATGCTAAAAGAAGTGTCAGATTTCGTATTAGCACCACAGGATAAGACTGCAGAAATAATGTAGTTTTGGGCTACTCTGCAGAGAGGGGGAAAAAAACTTGCTTTTGCCAGAGCTTAACAATATTTCTTATTGTGTGTTTTGCCTTAAACATGTAGTTGTACTGTGGTGTGAGTGGGGCAGAGCTAAGATGGTAGAGAGAAGCCAGGTAGAGAGAATAGCCTGAGCTCTTCCCAGTTTTCCTTGGAAACAAGGTGAAATCAAGCCTCTAAAAGAATTTTGGAGCAAAAGATTCCACATAAAGAAGGAATGAAGCAATTTTCCAGCTCAAGATGTTTCACTTGGGTAATGGGTGAAGACAGTCCAGAGCAGGCGGTATCCAGGCAAACCAACAGGAAGCTCTTAGACACAGCACAGAATAGCAATCAAGGAGCCATAAGTGCAGACTTAACAGGCCAACGGCACAGTAGGCCACCTGTGAGGGCTCTAGCCACAGAGCAGCAGGCAAACTGCCAGTCCTATGACTTAGGGCACAACAAGAACAACTAGAGTGGGCCACTCTAGCACAGTGGGGAAGCTGCCAGCAAGGCCCCAGTGCAGAAAGTCAGTGGCCAGACCCCTGGCCCCCAGTGCAAGAAGCTTGGGAGAATGCCCTCTGTACCCCAGGAGCAGAAATCAACTTAAAAAGAATAATTTAAAAAAAAATTTTAAGTGCCTTGACTATAGAAAATTACTATAGTTACAAAGGAGACCAAAAAAAAAAAACCTCAAAAGAAGACAACAATGTCAAAATGCCTACATGTGAAGTCTCAAAGGAAAAGATGAATTGTTCTCAAGCCCAAAAAGTCCTTTCAGGAGAACTTTAAAAAGATTTTAAAACTCAAGTAAGAGAAGTAGAAGAAAAATTTGGAAAAGTAATGAGAGTTATGCAAGAGAATTATGAAAAAAAAGCAACAGCTTGGAAAAGGAAGGACCAAAATTGACCGAGTGAGGGAAACATACAGTTAGTAATCATAACTGTGGATGTGAATGGAACAAACTCTCCCATAAAACAGAAGTGGATAGTAGAGTGGATTAAAAAACAGAATCTTACAATATATATTTTTACAAGAAACACATTTGAAGCACAGAGACACATACACAGAATGAAAGTAAAAGTCTAGAACAGAATCTGCATACTACAGCTGAAGCAAAAGAGCAGGGGAGTACTCCCAATCTCAGACAAAGAAAAAGCAACAATAGAACTAATGAAAAGAGACAAGGAAGGACACTACATTTTCATAAAAGGTACCATAGACAATGAAATAATATCAATACTAAACATATATTCACCAAGTGGTATCCAAATTCTTAGAGGAGAACTTAAGTGAGTTACAGGAAGGAATAGCAAAACTATACTAGTGGGGGACCTCAACCTCCCCTTCTCAGAACTAGATAAATCTAAGCACAAAATAAACAAGAAAGAGGTTAAAGAGGTGAATAGAATTTTAGAAAAGTTAGATATGTTCAATCTCTGGAGAAAATTGAAAGGTGGTAGAAAGGAATACACACACACACACACACACACACACACACACACACACACACACACATATCCCAGTTTAACAGAAGAGGAAATAAAATACTTAACCCCATATTAGAAAAAAAATGAATGAGCCATAAATGAATTCCCTAAAAAGAAATCCCCAGGGTCAGCTGGATTTACAAGTGAATTATACCAAACATATAAAGAACAATTAATTCCAATACCATATAAACTATTTGACAAAATAAGCAAAGAAGGAGTCCTACCATATTCTTTTTATGACCCAAATATGGTACTGGTACCTAAACCAGGAAGAGCCAAAACTAAGAAAGAAAAATATAGACCAATTCCTCTAATGAATATTGTTGCCAGAATTTAAAATAAAATGTCAACAAAGAGATTTCACCAATTTATCATTACAAACTGTGTATACCCTTTGATCCAACAATACATCTACTAGATATCATTAAAAAGGAAAAGGATCTACATGTAAAAAAATATTTATAGGAGCTCTTTTTGTGGTGGTAAAGAGTTGGAAATTGAGGGGATGCCCATCAGTTGGGGAATGGCTGAACAAGCTGTGGTATGTGAATGTAAAGGAATACTATCATGCTATAATAAATGATGAACAGATGGATTTCAGAAAAACCTGGAAAGTTTTATATGAATTGATGCTAAGTGAAGTGAGCACAACTCAGAGAATATTGTACATAGTAACAATAACACTATGCATCAATCAGCTGTGATTGACTTAGCAATCTTCTCAGCAATACAATGATCCCAGACAATTACAAAAGACTCATGATGTCAAATGCTATTCACATCCAGAGAAAGAACCATGGAATCTGAATGCATATCGAAGCATACTATTTTCACTTTTTGTTGTTGTTCTGTTTCTTCTTTTCCTGCGTGACTAATGTGGAAATATGTTGCCATGATTGCACATATATAACCTATATCAGCTTGCTTGCCTTCTTGGGGAGTAGGGAGAGAAGGGAAGAATGGGGGGAAATTTAGACCTCAAAATCTTATAAAAATGAATGTAAAACTATCTTTACAAGTAGTTAGAAAAAAATAGAATACTATTTATCAACAAAAAAATGAGAAGATGTAATTGTACTAATTGGTCAGAATACACTCAACTGAGTTCACAAACATTTTTTCTGGACTCTCATAGTTATCTATTCAAACAACTCAGCTTGTATATGTGTTCAAAATATTCGTAGTTCTCAGATGCAGGTGACTATTTTGTGGAGGACAAATCAATAGCAGACAATTTTTCAAAATTAACATTAGGTTTGCATATGGTTAGTGACCTTGCCAAGTAGATGTTGTCACAATATGGGTGAACTGTTCAATTCAGGGACTAATAATTTCTTGCGAATTACCTTACAAAGAAGCTACTGCATCATGGGAAATGCATACCAAACCCCAATTAGTTTCAAAAAACCATTTGAATTTTTAATATGCAAATTACAAGGTTAGACATAGCCATGCTTCAGAGAAAACTATGAATTGAACATGCAAGTGAAAGCCATTACAATAAAGCAATCACTCTAATATAATTATTTCTTATGTTCAATAATAATAATAATAATAATAATAATAATAATAGCTAGCACTCATATAACACTTTAAGATTTCCAAAGTGATTTACAAATATTATTTAATTTGGTCCTTACAGTAACCCTGAAAATTAAGTAGTATTATTATCCTTATTTTAGAGATAAAGAAATTGAGACAGGCAGGGGTTGAGTGTCTTTCCCAGGGTTACACAGCTTACAAGTATCTGAGACTGGATTTGAATTTGGATTTTCCTGATTCCAGACCCAAGGCTCTGTCCACTATGGAATGGGGTTGCATTTCCCATTTCAATAAATAATAAGTAATACATACAGGGGCTCAGACCATCACTTATAAACATGGCATATGAATAGAATAATAAATTATAACTCCATAAAATTTAAATGTGAATAATTCAGAGAAATACAGGGAGCTACACAGAATAATAACTGGAAATGAATAGACAATAATTAAAGCAATGATTTTGATTTTAATAATCAATGATGATGATTAAAAGGAGGCCAAAATTTCAATATGTGGACAAGCCAGTGGTGATCTGTTCATCCTCCTCATGGCAAAGATGTGAAAATCTACTCAAGTAAAAGTTTACATTCATTGTCATATATAGTCAATTTTGGGGTGTTTTGTTTGTTTTTCTTGGTTATCAGAGAGGTAACTCAAAATTGGTATGAGGAGGAATATTTTCATTCAGAAATGACTATGATGGAAAGAGCATGAGTATCAATAAAATCTATTTTTTTAATAGTAAAGGTCATAGTCACTTAAAACTCCAGATGCCCCAAGGCACTCACACTTTCCCTCTCTTTAAGTTTAGAAAGGAAATCTCTTTTCCACGGCTGGTAGCATCCAATTAAAAGGAATCTTCATTTGTGATTAGGTGGTACAAAAAATTTATTTTTTGTTGTTGACTCAAATGACTATAAAAGCATACACATCATTTGGTGTCATTTTCCCATTATTTCTGCACTTCCTTGATGTTTCTGAAGACTGAATATGACCAGTGTGATAGCCAAAAGAAAGTTCTACTGCTGATTTTTTGAATAGGTTTTTTTTAACCTATCTGAGCTTCAATTTCTTTGTTCTCCTAAACATGGAGCATCCTGATGTAGTGGGAAAAGCTGTGGACTTGGAGTGAAAAGATATGAGACTCGTCTCAATTCTGCTATTTGCTGCCTGTATGACCTTACGCAAGCAATTTTCTTCTCTGCATATCCTCAGCTCTTAAAGGAATGGACCAGATGATATTCAAGGTCCTTTAAAACTCTGCATCTTTTATTACTTAGGTCTCTTCAAGCTCTAGATCGATTATTCTATGATCCACCTTTACCCATATAACTTAACATCATTAGTGAGAGCCTACTATGTGTCTATCTATCTTAAGAACTTTGTTGTTCTTGTTCAGTTGTTTCAGCTGTGTTTGACTCTCCATGACCCCATTTGTGGTTTTCTTGCCAAAGATACTGAAATGGTTTTCCGTTTCCTTCTCCAGCTTATGTTACAGATGAGGAACTGAGGGATAAAGTACAGGGATAAGTGACTTGTCCAGAGTCACACAGCTAGTAAGTGTCTAACACTGGATTTTGAAGTCATGAAGATGGGTCTTCCAGACTCCAGGCCCAGCACTGTGCATTACACAACCTAGCTGCCCCCATCTCAAGAACTACTGAGGATACAAAAGAAGGACCTTACCCTCAAGCAACTTAATCTATAGGTAAGTGAGAGATAACTAACAAAATTGACACCATCAGAAACAATAAAGTACTAAAAATTCAGAGGAAGTATCCTGTCTCTGACATACTCTACATAGGATCTAAGCTTCTTAATCTGTAAAATGAAGATTTATTTTATTCTAAGATTCTTTCTTACACCTCCAGCTTTGGGCTTCTTTAATATATTCTTTTGTGCTTTCTCCCCAGACTGTTAGTTGGCATGTGGATGCACCTACTGTAGAGGAAAAGAAATACCTTAATGTCTAACTTTTGATGTCATTGGTCCATTTTTAAATAGATAATGTCCAAAAAGTGATAGCTTTCCAAAACAAAGACATTCAGAAAAGGAAAAAAAATAGAAGAACGATATAAACTCCATAAAGAAAGAAAATCAACTTGAACCTCTAGGTGGGCCATGTAAACATGAATAATCAGTTTTTATTTTAGTTATTATTTTGCGAAGTGCCTTCAAATCCAGAGCAGAAAGGGTCACCAGAAGGATTATTTGGTGAAATGGAAAACAATGAATTTAGACGAATTTTTGATTTCAATATATATCTCTTGCTCTCAGAGAAGCCCTCTCTTTTTAGTATTCAAGCCATGTCTTACAAGCAGTTGGTATGAAGCAAAGGTCGGCAGCAGGGGAGTACAAACAAGACAATTACTAGAATTCAGAAAAGCAGAAGGGCTTTCCTTACACAAAGGAATGAATATCAAAAAGCAGCAAAGGGGCTTTATGTTGCACTTGAAATGAAATGTGTCTGTCTGTTTTACCAAAGTACATGGCTAAATGGGAAGTACAGTTGGATGGCTATTGTCAAAGACATCAAAGCAAGGTATTTGGTTATTATTTAAGAGGGAAGTTTTGTGACAGAGGGAGGAGGAGAGTTTGGTTGCTGATTTAGGGATCTTAAATCAATCTAGCCCCAGTACTTAGAATAATTTCTGGCACATAGTAGGCACTTAATGTTTAACTGAATGATTAATTGACAAAAATCCATCAATCTTGCAATACACATTTGTTAATCACCTGCTATATACCAGGTGGCAGACTAGGCATCACTAGGCAAGCTAGTAACGCAACTACAAAAATGAAATGTGGTCACTTCTGTCCCTATCTATGTCAAGGTGACCTCCATCTTTCCAGTTAATAGGTTCAAAACCTCTAAATCTTTCTCATCATCTCACTCTTCATTGTCTCCAGGGGTGTGGTGGGTCTCAAATGAGAGATAAAAGAGGAAAAGCATTAAAGTGCCATACAAAAGCCAGTTATTATAGTTAGTGGTGGTGATGGTGGTAGTGGTGGTGGTATTACTATTAGGCTATAGTCCCCAGTCTTCTAGTTTGGCAATGATTTCATTACATGAGCCTTCTGCTCCACTTTTATTGAACTCAACAAATGTTTATAGATCAATACAGGGTTGTAGCAGTAAATGTTTAACATTTGGGCTCTCCAGGGGGAAAAAAAAGTATGTGCATACTTTTTTATATTTACCCTATATTATTAGAATTTTCATAAGTCTAGACAATAAATAAGACAATAAATTAGGGTCTGACATGTAGCTGATTTCTAAGGTGTAAATGTTCATACTGAAAATTTAACATTGGCTTAGGCAAACGTGATTTGAGTTTGCACTAATTCTGTTCAACTCACCTATCCAAAAAATTGTCACATCACATCTAGTCTACCACCACAATATCTGTCAATTATGTTATCCATTCTCTTCCCTTAATTCACACTGCCGTCACCCTAGTTCCACTTCACCTTTATCATCTGTGCCAAAGGCACAGAGCTAATCACATCAGTCACTTGTTCAATTAACACCTGTTGGTTCTCTATTACCTCTTGAATCCAATAAAACTCTTTCATTTGTCATTTAAGACTCCTCCCAAACTGGTTACAACCTACCTTCTCTCTCTGTCTCTGTCTCTGTCTCTGTCTCCCTCTCTATCTACGCACACACACACACACACACACACACACACACATATTAGGCATATTCTAGTTATATTATATTATCATATTGTATTATATTGTATCATATATCATATCATGTTATATGATACAATACATTAATTTTCTCCTTCAATGGCTCCTTAATCAAGCTAGAAATGAGGCTTCCTGCTATTACTGAAATCTGACACTCTTCCCAGCATCATGCCTTTACCATATCTATCTCCAATTTCGGGGAATACTCTTCAACATCAAATCTACCTCTTAGAATATATAGCTTCCTTCAGAGTTCAGCATAAGGACCACTTCCTTTATGAAGATTTTCCTGATTCCTCCAAGTGCTAATGCCCTATCCTCCTCCAAATTATTATGTGTGTGTGTATATATACAATATGTGTGTATATGTGTATGCATACACACAGAGACATATACCAGAGAGGCACATATTTGCATACATTTCTATGTACACATACTGATTTCTACTATTGAATGTGCATTTCCTGATTGTCAAGCCTACTTCATTTTTGTCTTTGTGTATTTGGTGCCTAAAATAGTATATGACATATACTAGGCTCACATAAATGTTTGCTATTTGATTGAGGGAGTTTTCATTATGTTGAGGAAAATAGCATGTGCACTTATAATTTAAAATAAAATCTATGTTAAGTAAATACAAATTGTTCTGTAGGAAAGAGTATTGTAGCAGGTCTTGTGGGGAAGAATATTGTAGAAGGCTTTGAATTCCTAGCTAACGTGCTTTAAATGTATCCTAAAGACCAGTAGTTTCCAAACGTTTTTGAGCATATAGTACCATATACGATTGTTTCATTATTCATTTGCTTATTTATGAATTAGATATTTGTATACTGTACAAATTATGTATATTATAATATGTATAAAATATTATAATTAAAAGAATGTCATAAGATGAAGTAAAATTTAATTACTTGTATTAAATTTTTAATGCTTCAAAAACATATTTGCTCTCAATCAATCAAAAATTTTATTAAGTGCTTACCATTTGTCAGATGCTGTGTTTTGTTAGAAATACATGGGAAAAGTGAAAATAGTCTTTGCTGTTGAGGAGCTTGTATTCTAAGAAAGGGGATAAAAAGCCCATAAATAAATATTAATAAGATGCTAGTCAGATACAAGCATGGAAAGTACCCTTAAAGTAGAAGACATTAAACTTGTTATTAATTAATATGTTTAAGTGAAAGCAATGTGATTGAAGAAACTTCATTATTTCTGAAAATCTTAAATATTTTATGACACACTAATCTAAATGTTTCACTCTAAATTTACTTTATTTACATATTTGATATTAATGCATGTCATAGCTACAACAGCTTCACACTGATAAATAGATTTATATGGGAAAAGTCCATCAATGGCTTCACTTCCTAAATCTTGATTTTGTTTTATAATTGTTTTTATTTCATTAGATATTTCCCAATTATATATAAAATTTTAATATGCATTTTAAAAAATTGAGTTCCAAATTCTCGCTTTACCTCCAGCACTTCCCCTGCTCCTTGAGTAGGCAAGGAATTCAACTTCAATTATATGTATGAGATCATGCATGTAGTAAATAACAAACAAAAAAACCCCACAAAATAAAGTAGAAAAAATATGGTTCAATATGTTTTCAGAGTTCATCAGTTTTCTCTTTAGAGCAGGACGACATTTTTCATCAGATCTTCTGGAATTGTCTTGGATCATTGTCTTGATCAGAGTAGCTAAACTTTTCACAGTTGATCCTCCTTACAATTTCACTGTTACTGTGTACAATGTTTTTTGCTGGTTCTGCTCACTTCACTTTGCATAAGTTCACATAAGTCTGTCCAATTTCTTTTTGAAACATTCCTGTTTGTCATTTCTTACAGTACAATAGGATTCCATCACAATAATATATCACAACTTGTTCGGCCATTCCCCAATCCGTAGACATCCTCTTGATATCAATTCTTTGCCAACACAAAAAGAGATGCTATAAATATTTTTGTACATCAAGGTCCTTTTCCTTTCATATTATTTTCCAATCATATATACCAATCATGCAAACTTTTTGCTGACAACTGGCTAGTAAATTTCCATCTTCCCCAATGACAATATTTTGTTTTGCAAAATAGTTATAAGATGCTAAATCTTTATATTTTTAACAAATAGATTAAAAACCCACTGGTTTACTTTGGAAGGTTTCTAAACAGGTCAGAAAATTATATAATCTAAGTTTTCATAAGTGTGTAGATGTATAAGTTTTTATAGTAGATAAATCTTTTTAACCAACGCAATATCATTCTTATCATAGTGGCTTTGTCTTATCATTAGCCAATAACTCAAAACACAACATGTACTAAGAGTGGAAGTCATCATGAATGATAGTAGACACAAATTCATATTTGAAACAATCTTTTATATGTTTTTGGTGGAGTTTTTGTCAGATTTGATAAGACTATCACTTATTTTGCTTCATAATGTGGCTGACCAAGAGATCATACTAGAAGTAAAAGAAAGAGCAGCTTTGTAATTTTTTTTTTCTTACTCACTTGTGTATCATTATTAGTAACATTTGTAAGAAACTTTTTAGACAACTTGTCCATATGGTTATGGGTAGTTGAGTTAAAACTAGGTAATATAATCTGAGTTACAGTGGGAAGTAATTCAACTTTTAACTACTTGCTTTCTGCCCCCTTAGCTCTGCCCCCTGCTGTCTCCTTTTATCACTTACATATCCTCCACAGCATTCACTCCTTATCGGTGTATGGCTAAAGCACAGATTAGAACATACCAAATGGTTGCTAAGACTTGAATTTGGAAACCAGTCATGTTCCCACTCCTGCTATTTGACAACTAGAGTTAAATTTAGTGATTCTCAAGATTGTTTCTGATTAGGAAAAAAAACCAGACATTTATAGCCCCTACTCCTTCCTGCATGAATGTGGAGGACAACCCTGAAATATGATTTCTAAATTCTCACATTAAAATTACAGGGTTTTGTTTTTGGAGTTAATTAATGGCAAACTATTCAAAATTATGAAGATTAAAGCCAGAGGGTCTTTTCCAATAAAAAGAACCTGTGAGAGGAAAAGTAAAGTCAGTACCATTGTTTTACAAAAGAAAAAAAAAACATATCGCTATTTAATAATTACTAAATATGTAAGTACTTAAGAAATACCTGTGATATACTTGCACAGGTATTAACTTTACAGAACAAAGACTAGGGTTTGGATCTTGACTCAATGTAACACAGGAGACACTGGAGCTTTTGGGCTCTGGCCTCTAGAAGGTGCACTGGACCTGGGCAGCCAGAAGGACAGCAACAGAGACATAATACAGGATTATTCAATTTATTCTTCTCAATGAGTCCTGATAATGGGAGCACCAATTCCTACAGGATCCCCTAATTACTTTTCTCACAGGGGTGGGCAAGAATATACAGAGTAGAGCTTCAACTTTTACAACATTTCCATAAGCCTCAATGGGGGCCAGTCCAGGCACTCACAGCATTCCAACTAGCACATTCTCCCCTTACTGAATAATGCTCACTTGATTTATGGAGTAGCACACAAAGAACACAATTTGCCAGCAATAGCCTTACAAGTTTATATTAATTTTAACAATATGATGATGACTTAGCATAGAACACATGTGGTAGGCTGTTTACAACTTAACTCAAACGTTTGTATTGTCTCATCGTTATATCTCCCTGCTCAGTCACAGTAAAATTATTTATGGCCATGATCCTGGGAAATAATATCTATGATCCCAGGCACTAGTAGATTATTTATGGCCACAGATCCTGGGAACTAGTATCTCTAAAAGAAAAAAAATACACTTTACATACATTTAGCTACTATTTCACTGTAAAAATCTTGTCAAAGTATTTAACTTCTCTGGGCTTCAGTCTCACTCAAAGCTTGATCTTTAAGAAAACCAAGGAGGCAGAAGTGGGGAGACACAGCATTCTAAGTAGGGGGGTGGAGCTAGCGATTTGGAGATGAGTGATAGAGTATCTTGGAGGAGGAACAACAAGAAGGCTGATGTCACTGATTCACAGTGTATGTGGAAGGGGGTAAAGTATAAGAATACTGGAAAGATAGAAGGGGTCAGAGATTTAAATGCAATAATTTATATTTGATCCTGGAGGTAATAGAAAGGCATTAGTGTTTATTGAGTACTGGAGATAGTATGATCAGACTTGAAGTTTAGGAAGATCATTTTAGCAGATGAATGTTGGATGAACTAAGTTAGGAAGAGATTTGAGACAGGGGAGACCAACCAATTTGTCCAGGTGTAAACAGACAAAAGGCCACACTAAGGCAGTAGCCACATCAGTGGAGAGGTGTCATTTTAAAAAATATTTTGTCAAAGTAGAAACAACAAGGTTTTGCCACCGATTGGATATACAGGGTAAGTGATCTTAAAGAACACTGTTAAATATTTGATAACCGATCCTTTAGGAAAAAAGAAAATGAATGCTGGACCCATTTTTAAGTTTAATCTGCATTATTAATATTTTCTCTATAATATTCTTGAGTCTAGACAATCAACAAAATGCTAAAGGAAGCTCTGATTTTTAATGCTCAGACTGCATGTTTAACAATCTGCTCTCCAGATAAGAGATGAATCCAGTACACCCCTAGGTAGAGTCTAGTATAATATCAAAGTAGAAAATCTGAGTGACTAAGGATGGTGATGCTCTTGGTAATAATGAGGAAACTAGGGAGAAAGAAGGGATTGAGGAAAAAAGATGATGAGTTCTATTTTTGAAGATGTTGAATAGTCTATGGGAAATATAGTTTCAGATGTCCACTAGGTTTTTGATGATATAGTTGGGAGAGCATTAGGACTGGTTAAATGGATCTGTGAATCATCTACAAAGATCACCAAACAAGATAATGTCAAGGCTGAAGAGGACTCAAGACAAATCCTTGGGGGACACATATAATTATTGAGCATTCTCCACCAAAGGGGACTGGTAAAGAGTAGTCAGTTAGATAGCAAGAGAACCAGCATAGACAAATGTCATAAAAACCTCAAGATAATCCAGGAGAAGAGAGTAATCAACAAGAGTGCAGAGATGTCAAAAATAGCAAGCATATGGAAGAGGCAATTAGATTTGCCTATTAGATAATTAGTCAATTTGTAGAGAGCAAAGAGTTATGTGAGGTCTGAGGGAAAAGTTATTGCAGGGGAAAACTTGGTAAAGACTTCATGAAGTGGGTTGTAAAGTCTGGGTAATAATTTAATAGGAAAAGAGGGGAAAGAGGATATTCCTAATGGAGAGACCTAAACAGAGGTGCAAAGGCAGGACTAAACAATGTATGTTTTTTGGGAAAATAGCCTACTTTAGCAATCATTGAGAATAAGGGCAAAGTCTTTTTTTTTTTCTCATGCCTTCAGACTCCCTTTTGGGTATTCTGTTTTCACTTCTTTTGTTATTTTTTGTTTGTTTGTTTGTTTGTTTTGTTTTTTGATGGGTGCTATTATTATTTTCATTTTATTAATTTATTTAATTTTAGTTTTCAATATTTGCTTCCACAAGATTTTGAGTTCCAAATTTTCTCCCCATCTCATCCCTCCCCCACCCCAAGACAGCATACATTCTGAATACCCCTTCCCCTAATCTGTCCTCCCTTCTTTCTCTTCCATCACACCTTCTCTTATCCCCTTCCCCTTCTATTTTCCTGTAGGGCAGGATAGATTTCTATATCTCATTCTATACCTCATTTCTATACCTCTTATTTCCCAGTTGCATGTGAAAACAATTTTTAACATTTTTAAAAAACTTTGGATTCCAAATTTTCTCCCTTCCTCCCTCGTCACTTACCCTCATTGAGAAGGCAAGCAATTTGGTATAGGTTATAAATATGTAGTCATGCAAAACACTTCCACAGTAATCATGTTGTGAAAAAATAACTATATTTACCTTCATCCTATCCAACTCCCTATTTATTCTATTCTCTCTTTGACCCTGTCCCTCCTCAGAAGTGTTTGCTTCTGATTGCCCCCTCCTCCAATCTGACCTCCCCTCTATCATCTCTCACCATGGTCACAGACCTTTCTTACTGAACTTCTAAGTTGTCTTTGGTATTTGTGAGTTGGGAAGTCTAGAAACCACCTAAACTGCCCTTGATTCAATCCCCTGAGGCCTGCTCCAGGTTCTCTGAGGCCTAGTATTTGCTTGTGTGCTCACACTGAACTGTGCTCCTTTCCCAGCTGAATGCAATAGACCTTTCCAATCAAACATCCAGATTGTCTTGGGCTGGAAATTTGTTTCAGTCTGACTGTTTGTGGGTTCTGCTCCTCTAGAATTTGTTTAGAATCACTTTTTATCAGGTATCTGGAGGGGTTTGGGGAGAGCTCAAGAAGTCACTGCTTTTACTCCACCATCTTGACTCCGTCCCATTATTTTCATTGTATTTCACTTTTTGACAAGTCACTTGAAACAATACCCGGATATTCTGGTCATTAGATCATCTACCTAACTTCTGTCTCACATGTACCCTCCAATGCTATACTATGTCTGTGCCTGTATCTGAACTTTCTTCTTATCTCATTTAGCTGTGTTATAAAGAAAAAAAAAAACCCTAAAAACCTAATTACACAAAAGTATAAATAATGCATGATATAACTTTTTATCCCACCCAACACCAAAAACAATAGACATTCATTAGCTGTATATCACAGAACCTAAGTTTGGTGTCCCTGTCATTTTATTCATGTTTAAACAGAGGTCTTTGGTATACACAAAAGAAGGGACAGTTCAGATGAAAGTTGGACATGAAAGAAGGACACTGGAGTGTTTTGGGGGAGAGAAGCTATAGGATCAGAGATTTAGATTTGGAAGAAAACTTAGCAGTCCAAAAGGCCGACTCCTCAAATTTATCAATGAGAAACCTGGAACTCATAGATGCTGAATAACTTACCTGAAGTTGTAAAGCTAATCATCAACATTATCTGAACCTGAATTTGAAATCAAGTCTCCCTTATTCCAAGTCAAGAGTTCAATTTACTGTACCAGAGGTTTTCAAAGTATTGCCTGTGGATGCCAGGGTGGGTGACCGAGACCATCAGACAATCCTTAAAGTCACAAAAAAATTTTATGATGATGCTAAGATTTTACTTGTCTCTTAAAATAATCTCTTTGCAAACTACATTTCTGTGTGAGGCTAGATTTTTTTTTCATATAGTTCAACCAACACAACATATCACAATAAGTTGAGTCCGGAAGCCTCATTGAGAATACAATTATGTGCTATTGTCAGACATTAAAAAGATCTTTTCAAAATATATTAAACAATGCCACTCTTTTCACTATTTTTGTTTTGGAAAATTGGCAATTTTTAATAAAAATGTTATATTAACATGTTATGGGTTGTTATTTTTTTAAATAATAAATGAATATTTCAAATTTTATTGGCACTGATTTCTAATACAATAAATTTCAATAGGTATAAACAATATAAACAAAAGCTCTTATGGATTTTCAATAATTTTTCAGAGTTTAAAGGGTTCCTAAGACCAAAAAGCTTCATAACTGCTGTACTATGTCATGCCATCTCATTAAAGCCATTCCAGTACCTTTTCAATCATAACATATAATAGGATGATTTAAAGGTATTACTATCTACTGCTGTGTGGCAATGGATAAATAACTTTCCTTCACTGGATTTCATGTTTGAACACCTAAAACAAGTTATACCCACCTGACTTACTTTTCTCAAGGAAATTCTGAAGTCCAGTAGAAGAATACTTAAAAGATAAGCATATTTTTAGGCCTTTTGTCAAAGCTGTCAAAAAAAAATCCTTAATGTGTAAGGATCCACTGATAAATCATTAGCTAAAAATAATAAGGAGCTACCCTTCCCAGGAAAATTTTCATCTTCACAGGAAATGTTGGAAGTCTAAAAATCTTTCCTGAACCGAAAGGAATGAATCTATAAGGGCGAAATTCCAGAAAACAGCATAGACGTATAGAGGAAACTGAAGAGAACTTTCTGGTGCCCATTAGATCATAACATATCAAGGGAGTTACCAGTTCATAAGCTTTATCCTAACTTGTTCCCAGAACCTCCTTCCATGTAGTTTCCACCTTTATTTTAATTAGATTGTGAAATTTCAAATCCAATATCACTGCATTCATCATTCATACAAAACCACAAGGGTCACACACATTTGACAGTACAATATTGAGAATTTCTATTAAGCCATTTATCACTGTCACCTATTTCTTTTCAATAAACACTAGATTATAATCTGTTGGTATTAACAAGAAGTAATACATGTGGAAAGAAAATAAAAATTCTTAATGCATTTTAATTAATTTCATTGTGTGACTATTATTTATGTGTACTCATTAAAAGCTGTTGGTTGTTACAATCAATCCATAATTTTGAAATAATAGTAAATTATATTATTATAACCAAGTAATAAATTCAGTTACAGAAAGAACACCCACAACTAGAAGCAAAATATAAGTACCTTCCACCAACAAATGAAGAACTGTGTATCAGCCACTAAAAACTGCCACTTCTGCTAAATGCAATTACTTCTTCCATTGGCTTCAAATCTTGGGTGACTTCAAGATGAGGGAAATTTCCATTACTTGTAATTACTTTCCACAGTAAAGGAGGAAAAGCTAAATGAAGTCAATTACTAGATGGAGGCATTTGCTAAACTGAGATATGGTATATGATAATTAATAGTTGCTGAAAATGACTATGTTGCTAAACATTGCTAGGGATTATCAGGAAAGTGAATGCTTTGAATGCTTTCAGATATATGTGTATGGTCTCTCTGAATACAGGTTTAAGGATGATTTAGAAATCCTATGTCTCTCATTATAATTTATTGGAATACAAACCAAAACCAATGTAGAAGGAATATTGAACAGAATGAGAAGATACAGTGAGTTTTAGCTCAATATCACTACATAGTTGTCTGATATTAGGGAAGTCACTTCTTAGTTTTAAACCTCAGTTGTATTATGTTAGAGGGCTAGAAAAAATAATCTCTAAGGTCCCTAAAAGCTCTGACATTCTAGAAATATTGTCAAAGTCCAAGTCCATGTTCCTTATGAAGCCTTCCCTAATAATGGCAGTTTACAATCATCATTCTGTCCTCTGAATTCTGTTAGCACTTATTGTTTCCACAATTCATTTAGCCCTTACTAAATATCTGTTATGTCCAGTTTAGTAAATATGTGTTAAATGTGAAAATTGACATACCAGATACTGGGGGAAAATGAAAACGAAAAAGTACCACAATCTCCATGCTTTAAGAGCTTGTAATCTTGCAAGAGGAGAGGGGTAGGGCATATGCCCCAAATAGTATGATGCTGGGTTGAAAACAAGGAGTGCAAAGTGTGTGGGGGAATGCTCTAACAAATTTGAAGAGTGTAAAGTCCTTTCTCTGTAGTAGAATCAAGAAAGGTTTTTTGGAAAGGCTGGAAATTCAATTTATCCTCAATCATACTGCGAGGTAGGTAAGGGAAAATTTTCTCAAGCCCATTTTTTAGTTATGTAATGGCTGTCCACCTCAACTCTGGCATCTCACCTCTACTTTAATTACATGTAGGTGCTAATATTAGCTTTATGTCTCTATGTGGTACATTATAAGCCAAAAAACTACACAGAATTCATAAAGCAAGTAGCATAGTACTTTTAAATGGCAAAATAAATGTGAAGGTGAAGGGAAGATGAAAACAGTAGAATGATTCTTGACTACAATCCCCAAACACAGACTCATTTAGTGATAAGAACAGGAACAGGTCCCTGCAAGATATGTTCTATGAGCCATTTATTTTACTGTTAAACTCTACCTTGTATCATGACTGAAAAAAGTTCCTAACTGAGTCTGCATGGCTCTACTTTCTGCACTCCCTGGTTTGGTCCAAGGACATAAATGCTTCTTTATTCCCTGAAGCTGGGAAGTACATTACTGTCACTGGCAACATTATTATTTGCTGGAGGCTGAAGTTCTACCCTTTGCTATCCTCCTGGTTTCTTAGCTACTATTTGCAGAGCTCTACATTGGCTTTGTAGCTCTCTGTCTTATAAACTTCATTTTCATTCTTCCTAGTGTTTCTGGTGCTTCCTTTCATCTATAGGTGTTATTTTTTTGGTAATTAGAGCTCTGTTGAGATTAGATAACAGAATTTGTGGTGGACCCAATCCACATAATAAGAAATATGTGAATAAGAGCAGAAGAGGTAAATATGGGAATAATCCAAGTTTGGGGCTTGGCAAGGTTTAAGTTTTGATCGGACTAGACACAACAGTGGGGAACCTGTAGCCTTGAGGCTACATGTGGCCCTCTAGGTCCTCAAGTAAGGCCCTTTGACTGGATCCAAACTTCACAGAACGAAACCCCTTAAAAAAAGGATTTTCTCTGTAAAACTTATCCAATCTCCACCCCCTCTAGTCCCTAGAGTTATGGGATCTGAGAGTAAAAGGCAATATAGCATTGATCTATTTAACTAGCCAGGCTGTTAGGCCTAAAGTAGAGGGGTGTCTCTCCTCTTTCTTTGTCACTAATCCCCAAAACCAAGTAATTCCTTTGATTCATTCCAACTCTCTATCCCAGCTTTCCTTTCTATATATATCTCAGGCAAAAAAGGCCTTCAAAGTCCTTCTTCATCTGGTGCTTCTGCAAACAAGCCTTCAAGAGACAACAGATTTTCTTTCTCTGTATTGCTGGTGCCAATAGTTTCCCCTTTCTTGCATTTTCCCTATCTTATTGTCTACAGTTATTTCCTTTGTCCTCATTGTGTTTTTCTCTTCCTTTAACACCTGTGTCCTCTAGCTTCTCTTTATTTTCCAGGGTCTGCTACAATGCTTGTTATTTCCTGTATTCATGCTTTATTTCTCTAAATGGGCCATAAGTTTATAAATGGCAAAACCTATCTGTTATACTTTTCATCTCTCTCAGAGTGTTTTGAAGTCTATTTTTCAGTTATTAAGTACTCAATAAATTCTGATTGATTATCCAAGAGATGGCTTTCTAGTTTTTAGGGTTTTGTTGTTGATGTTTTTTGTGGGGTGGTGGTGGAACTAGGTGGCTTAGTAGATAGAGTACTGGGCCTAGAGTAGGGGAAACATGAGTTCAAATCCAGCTTCAGACACTTAGCTATGTGACCCTGGGCAAGTCACTTAACCCTGTTTTCTTCGGTTTTCTCACCTGTAAAATGAGCTGAAGAGCAAAATGTCAAACCATTGCAGTATCTCTGACAAAAAAAAAACCAACCCAGAATGAGGCAACATAGTCAGACAAGGCTGAAAATCATTAAACAATGAGAACAAAAGTTTTCTAGTTCATGAGTTATGCATGTTCTTCTACTCTGAACTAGACAAAGTTCATAAAACAGACTGGCAAGCAAAGTAAAGGCATTGGGTAATGTAGGAATGACAAGAGACTAATGTCTTTTTATTTCCTCTTCAAGAGAAATGTTCATAAAGTATAAAATGCTGCAGAAAATACTAACTGATTTGTTTCTCTGTTTTTTCTCTCCTCTGTCCATCATTTCATGGCTACTTAATTAAATGTACTCCACAGCACATAGTGCACAATATCTAAAGAAGCTGGGAAGTTCCATTATGTAACCTATTAGCAATTCTGATTTTTTAAATAATAATAAAATAGTGGGATAAGAGGTTAGAAAAAATGTTTTTTTTTAATTATCTAACTTTTATTTATCTAAATCTTCTTTATTTATGGTCAAGAAAGCCATTTCTATCTTTGCCTTATATTTCACAAAAGATTTTTGACAGCTTGTTATTCCATGCTGTCCCATCTTCTGTGTTTTTAAAAGTAATATTCCTTGTATACCACTGTTAGGTTTTTCACCATAAGGATAGATTCACAAAACTTATGAGCCTTTTGGAAATAATCACTTGTTTACATCTGCTTGATGAATAACTATGTCAAGAGAGTAAATAGTCATTTGGGTTGAATTCATTGTATTGTATGTGTTCTGGTAAAGCAAGCTGCCATAACTGCAGATTAAGCTGACCTCTATTCTATAATGTGTGAAAGGATGGCTTATGGTTTCACATTTTATTAAAATTAATTGATATATAAAATTTACAGGACAAAATTGACCCAAAATATATTACCCATCATAACATTTTATTATTATTATTATTAAAAGAAGCTTCTTAAAGCTATATAGAGTAATCCTAGAATTTACAAAATTTACATTGAAGTCTGGTTCAGTTCCCAGAACAATACCTTGAACATATTTATAAATGTTTATTATTTTCATAATTTGTTGGTCTAGAATCTAGATAATGTGCTTTTCTATTTTGTTTTCCCATTTTCAATATCAGGACTTCATACCAGCAGGACAGCTGAATTTTGCTTTGATAATTAAAGAATGAAAGATCAATGTTTCATATTGCCTTCACTACCCTAATTGTAACTTTATGTTAAAAAAAATAAATAAGTCACCTGGTAACTAATACCTATCTAATTATGAGACACCCTTAATTGATGAATCTGTAGTCTAGACCACCTTTTCATGAGTCACACCATTTATTTTAAGTTCATTTGTGCCCCCTTTGTACTTACTTTTCACTTCCTTATATGAAATGTTCCTACTTTGGAATGCAACTATCTAGAGGACTTCTCTCTCAAGCAAACAAATTCCAATCATTGCTTCATTGTGTGACCCACCATTTATGGAGTGCTCCCAGCCACGTTTTCTTCTCTGTTGACCTGACTCTTTTCTTGAGGTTTCCTTGCCTGCAGCCTTGCTTCTGCCAAGGTAATACCCAACTCCTCTTTTCAGTTTCATTTTATGTTTTGTTTTATTCCTTTTGAATGTAAGCTCCTTGTGAGCAGGGAATTTCTTGTTTAATTGTTATGTGTATCCCCAGTGCTGAACACACATAGTAAAATCATAAGCCCTTACTAAATTCTCTCTCTCTCTCTCTCTCTCTCTCTCTCTCTCCCCTATCATCTAGTTAACTAGCTATGCATCTGGCTAGTCTTGTCTATTTTATCTCATTTATTCCATTAATTGATCTTATCTGTCCTATCTAATCTATCTCCATTCTGGACCTAGGGTGCTAGACTTGAAACACATTGCAGGACCTATATTCAAGGTCTTTTCAACTTGGTTACATGTACTCAAATTCATGGTCCATTGACATAGACTGTGAAAAATCTAGATTCATCTCTTCATTGTTAGACATCTTGTGACTTAATTGGTAAGCAAATCTCCCTGTTAAATTGAGATGTGCTTCCTTTGGTAGTAAAGAATAGTTAGGAAAATAAACTCTTGTTAGCATGAGTTAGAGGTGTGAAGATAAACACATAAAGCTGAAATAATGGTGGAATTCTGTATAATGTTATTTGACTTTGTGAAGCACAGACATATACATAATCATTAGATATAAGTATAATTATCTTCATTTTACACATGCCAACACTAAGACATAAGCATGCTAAGTGATTTTGCTAAGGCTACTCAAGTAATTAGTCAAGATCTAGTGGTATTTGTCCTGCTGGATTTGGAGATAACAGCCTTGGAATCTGTTCTTAATGCCCTTGGGAAAGTCATTTAACACTTCTGGCCTAAGTCTCTTAGTCTAGGATATGGGATTGAACTAGATGAACACAATGTTCCTTTCAGCTCTTCATCTGTTATCTTATCACTTTGAACCAGGAATCAGGTATCCTAACTGCAAACCCTTTTTTATCCCTAATCAAACTTCTCATGATTCCCTTTCCTACTCCCTTCTCAATTGAGAAACTTCACTCATATTTCAGTGAAAAAGTATTAAGGGCATTCACTGAGAGATGTGTCTTCTCTCCTCCTCATCTCATAACACTCAGATGTCTTTTCACTCTTTCCATTCACTCCTTCCTCACATAAAAAGGTGGCCCTACTTGGAAAGGCAAACCCTTTTACATGCACGAGTGATTCTATTCCATCGTATTTACCAGTAAATTGCCCCCTCTATCATCCCCACTCCCATTATTCTTCAATCTCTCCCTGTCTATAAGCCACTTCCCTGCTGTCTAGAAATGGGCTTCGGTCTGCCTCATCCTCAAAATCCCTCTGTTGATTCATCCATCCCTGCTAGCTATCATCCTACATCTTACCTTTCTTTCATAGATAAATTCTTTGAGAAGGGCTTTCTATTATAGTAGGTTTCTTTGATCACTGTTGATCTCTGTCTTGTGGATACTCTCTTCTCTCTAAGGTTTTAATTATTTTTCAAAACAATTTTTCCAATTAATGTAAATTTTTTTTTAACATTTGATTTTTAAAATTTTGATTTCCAAATTCTCTCTGTCTCTACCTCCCTTTTCCCTCATTGAAAAGTCAAGCGATTTGATATAGGTTATATGTGTGTAGTCAGTTGGGGTGTATATGATGTTCAGGAGGACAAATACTTCTGGTATGAG
Source organism: Phascolarctos cinereus (assembly GCF_003287225.1). NCBI lineage: Eukaryota > Metazoa > Chordata > Mammalia > Diprotodontia > Phascolarctidae > Phascolarctos > Phascolarctos cinereus. The sequence continues at coordinate 138,396,883 of NW_027556098.1, forward strand.
GGCTCAGGGAGCCCTTTTCAGGACTGCTTATTTATCTTTGGTATTTTTCTGATTCACCCAACTCTGACCTATAGCTCCAAGAAGCTGAAGCATGCACAGCAGCCACACATTAGTAAAGCCATCTTAGCAGGTGGTTAAATCATGTTGAGGGCAACCAAAAGGCCTCAAGATTTGTTGATGGGTTAGGGAAACATCTACCTCAAGCACATGGAAATGCCCTAGTGGAAAGTGTGGATGAAAACAATTTGTCTCAGTGGTCATCAACGTGGCTGAAGCAGGCACTGTGGAGAGCTAAGATCTTGGTTAGACATTGAAGACACAGAGGTCATCTGCTGAATCCCAGGCTACTGCCAATCTTGATTTTTGTCTTTCCACTGGTCTTCAGTGATTCTAGAGGAGAGAGTGAGGCTGATGACCCTCTGTGCAACTCTGCTTCACTTAAATCCAATTTAAGAGCAAGTCAATATATCACCCATGATGTCACTGGTCCTCTTCCATAATGAAGGACAAAATAACATGTGTAGTCATGCAAAACATAATTCCATATTCTCTCTAGGGTTTTTTGACAGTGCTTTCCCCTGGTCCATCTACCTATCTAATAAGCCATCCTCAGTCTCCTTTCACTGATCTTCATCTAGATTTCATTCACTTCGAGTTGGTGCCTCTAAAGCCTTCTTCCTAGGCCTTCTTCTCCATCTATAAAATTTTACTTGGTGAGCTCATAATTCTCATGGATAAAATTATCATCTCTATGTAGATGATTCTCAGATCTATTTATGTAATTTTAAACTCTCACCTCACCTCTGCTTTTCATTTTCATGTGTTATTAGATAACTTGAGCTGTATATCCAGTAGAAATACTAATGTATGTCCAAATCTGAAGTAATTACTTTTCCCTAAAATCCATATCATCTTCCTAACTTTCCTATTTCTATTGCAGACACCATGATCCTATCAGTCACCCTATTCTTAACCTTAGTATTATTCTTGACTCTCTATTCTCTCTTTCCCCATATCCAACATGTTGCCAAGTCTCATCCATTCTACCTTTATGAAATTTCTCCTATGTGTCTCCTTCCCTAATTGAGCACTGCTGTCACCTTGTTGCAGGCCCTCATCATTTTGCATCTTGAATATTACAATATTACTATATTCCTGTTGGTCCCCCTGCTGATGGAGTGCTTCGAGGCTTGTGTTTAGGTGCTTGTGCTTGGACCATATTTCTTCCTAGACTCATAAACACTATCACGGGCAGTTTCTCCCCTGGTCAAGGACACTGTGCCTAGCAATTACTCATACCCCAGCAAGACCCTTATCTCTCTCCCTGGTGCAGTTACAAACAGCACCTGAAGGAATTATTGGTTTGAACTGGGTTTGCACTGGGTCATAAAGGTATTCTTACCCAGTGGACTATCTATATTACTGCTGTACCTCATTATCTACATCCCAGACTCCTCATTATCTGTATTCTAGACCTAAGACATATGTATACTCCCTACATCTATCTTGTAAAACAAAACATTGACTGGTGGCAGATTGGACAACTCTCAGTTATCCCTGACCTCTAGTTAACTTAGGGATGTAGCAGGTCTAAAACTACACCTCTATGTGGCCCCCCCTTGTGGGCTTTTCCTAGTGAACTCTGGGTAACACTCTTGCTCAACAGATGCAAAAAGTACATGTTTTTTTTAAGAACTGACGACTCCTTAACCCACTCCCTGAACCCACCCTGAATCACCTAGTTAGCATATTTGGAACATGTTTTGTTGTATTTTATCCTATATAAACTGTAACTGTACCCCTCTAAGGTCTCAGGTTCCTTAAGAATATTTGCTCACTAAAAAGCAAAACAATAAACTTTTTGCAAACTTGACTTAAAGAATGCTTGAGTCTGTAAATTCATTCCAGATGACCGCATCCTGTACTCCAGTCTTTGAGGGGTCTCAACCTCTCAGACCACAACCATAAGAAGTGGGATTAGGGAGTGGAATTAGGGGTTAGGGAAGGTTGGGTCAGTTCTTAAGGGAACATGCACTTTTTAATATCTACTGTGCAGGTGTTTTACCCAGAGTTCTCTACAAGAAGCCCATGGTGGGGAGGTGCCAATGATGGGTGTAGTTTTCAGTCCTACGATGTCACAAAGTCAGCTAAAAGTCAGGACTGTCCTGTAACCAGTCACTGTCCTATTTGACAAGATAGATTTAGGGAATGGATATATATCTTGACATTTGGAATGCGTACTGTGATGGAGGGAGTCAGTATGCAATAATCCAGCTGTTACCAGATATCTTAGGAACCAATACAAATAATCCCCTTTATGAAAGGGGAATGCTTATGGGATCAGCTTGTTACTGTACCAGGGAGGGAGAAATAACATTCTTCACTGGGGCCCACTCATGAGTAATTGTCAAAAATAGTATCTTTGGGCTGGAATGAGATATGGTCTTAGGGTTTGGGTCTGAGCACAAGCATTCCATCAACTTGGGGAAAAAGGGAAACTCATAGTTCTATATCCAAGGTTTGACCACTTTTCCCAACTAATACCAGCTCCACAATGAACACACTTAGCAAACAGCAAAGAAATCCATTTATTCAAATCATAGCAAAACAGATGCTAGGACAAACGGTAATCTGTGAGTAGGAGTAGCCACCCCACTGAGGACCCAACTGACAAGTACCAGTTGGGTAAAGCTCCTTCTTTCCTTCTTTCTTTCCTCTCTCCTCTTTCTCTGTTCACATAGGGAATCATACCCTTACATTTGGGCTCTGTACCCATATGAATATAAATTTTGATTGCTGAAACCTCACAAGATATCTTGGGGATTGGAAGCTAGATTTTTTTCCCTTCTCCTACTTATTTATTCTATCATTAAAAAAAAAAAACTGGAGCAAATAACTCTTTTGTCTCATGTAGTTTCATTTATGATTTCTTGAAACAAAACTCTGGAAAACCAGGTTTTGATAAAGTCCATTGGGATTCAAATAGAGGTACCTGACCATGCCTTAAACCCAAATCACTCTGGCTCTCTTGGCCAATAATAGGTTCCAACCCAAGCTTCACTTGGTTATTGTTTGGGTTCTGATGGCTCAGAGTGAGTGTAAATTGCTATTGTTTCTGTTCTGGTCAGAAACCCTAAGGATCTTTTCCTCCCAGTTTGATTTTTTTTTTTTTTGAATAGGTAGACCAGGACAGCATTTCTTACTTTCCTTAAATCACTGAACAGCTGTTGCCTCAGCCAAACTGAGACCTGGAAAAGACCTTAGCTTAAAAAGGCCAAGGTCTCCCACTGTATCTGGGGTCATCTCCAGTTACCCTGAGTTATGACTTGCCACTGGACTTGATCACCCTGGAGGAGAGAGAAAGGCTGATGATTTTGCACAGCTCTGCCTCATTTAAATTCAATTCACTTGCAAGTCAAGACATCACCCTCCCGATGCAGTGATTCTCTTCAAGAATGAAGGACAAAAAATAGCAAAACAGAAATAGAGAAGGTATATGTAGGAAAATATATAACAGAAAATCCAGAGTGAAAGAGTTCTCCTGTTAGAAGATAAATGAGTTCAACAAATAGAGAACTCTCTCACCCAAAGAGAAAACTCCTGAAAATCTTTAGAGTAGCAAACTGGCTTTGTGGACATGATGGAGATTACCAGTTTCTCTCAAGTCTTTCCAGATCTTTTCCTTCTGCAAATTGAAGAGGAGTTGCCCTTTTCCATCTTTTGTCTTGAAGCCCAAAGTGACTTGACCTCAAAGAAGATCTAAAGCTTGACCAATATTAAAGAGGAGTGGCCCTGAAGAGTTCCAAAGTGGTACAACCACTTATAGATTCCTCAAAGGGGACTGACTCTGAAGAGTCCTGATAGGGGACTCAAAAGGAACTTTTGGTTGGAGAGTACTGAAAGGGAGTGCCTGAGACCTGAAGCTCTTGCAAACTCTACCCTGCATCTAGGGGAGGTCCTTCTTCTTGGCCAATAATGAGGGAGTCCCATACCAATAGGCTTTGGAATAGGGATTACATAGACAAACTGGGCATACTCAAAACTGAGGTTTACATACACACATGTTCATGCACATACACAGACAGTTATAACATCCAACACTATTAATTCTATTGAATTATGTTCCTTCCTTCTTTCCTTCCAAATTCACTGTGATAGTTGAAAAAGAATGAAACCGTATTATTTGTCCACCAATCGCAGTGGTCTGTAGAATGAAAAGGTTTGAGTTCCTTAGAAGGAAGGCAATTCAAAGGAACACCTAGTTACCAAGATCATAAAATCATAGATTTACAGTAGGAAAAGCCATCAGAGATCATCAAGCCTAATCTAAGGATTTTAGAAATGATGAAACTGAGAGCCAGATATGGGAAATAAGGTGCCCAAGGTCACACAAGTGTTAAGTGGCAGAACTAGGATTTGGACCCTCATCCTGACCCTAAACCTTGTGTTGTTCACTTTTTTGACATAGTGTATAGGCAACAAAAGGCTTTGCATTTGAGTCTACCTTTTTAATCCTGCCATTCTTTAAACTTGTATAAATGAAGTATAATCTTATTGTAACTGGACAAATGGAGAACCAGCGCATTTTAAAAGAAATGTTACTCATTTATCATCATTTCAACCTTTGTCTTCTTGTCATAGTTATTTTGATACATAGAAGTAGTCGCATTCTTGCATGTAGCAGGAATCCTCAGCTAGTGTAGGCACTGGTCCTTTTCCCACAGGTCAATCAATGTATGAATGTATTTTTTACACCCCACTGAAGTGCCACTGACAGTATTATACAGCGCATCTTCAAACACTTTGTGGTGGTAGCTCTCAATTTGTCATGATGACAGAAGTGATGTATGCTCTAGTGTAATGACTCATCAGTAGGGTGAAAAATAAGAGATGAAGACTGGACTAGTCATCTCTGTGGTTTTCCATAAGATAGATGACTTTGTGATTGCGAATACACACACACACACACACACACACATCCACACATGTGTGTAATGTAACGTGAATTTGTGTATTTTTTCCACAGCTGAGAAAATCAGTGTTAATTCTGAAATGGTCTGGATATGCTTTATCTTTACATTTATCTTAATGATGCTTATAAATGTTTGATGATACTATCTAACACATTCTCTGCACAGAAATCAGTGGGCCATCTTAAAAAAAAAGAGTGTGAAATATAAAATAAATGGTTTAAATACTTTGGAATATAAATCTTACTGAAAATTCACCATCTTAAAAGTCATAGATTTTATGACATAATTTTTATATATTCAGTTTTATTATTATTATTTTTATTTTGCCAGTAGAGTCAATGTCTGTGAAGGCAATCTATTTAAAATATTTCTTCATAAAAATGTACTAATTTACATCATGAAATTCTATTTATTCAGAAAATAAATATAATGAACAATACCACAGCTCAAATTTTCCTTTACAACTTCAACCTCAAAGAATCCAGGTATAAGGGCTAGGAGAATTCTGTGCATACAGAATTATTTAGTATAAAATTGGAAACACTTTGGAACCCTTTTAAGGGCAGATAAGAAAGATTGAAAAATTTATATTAAAAATGATAAAATTCAATTTCAACTTATAATTTGGGAATTACTGTCACTCACCAAAGCCTGAGTATACAATAGAAATGGCCTACAAAGACTGAATTGAAAAAAAAATCATATTTGTTTAATGGATAAATTAAATAATGGAATAAAATTTATTAAGTGCTTATTATGGGCCAGAATCTGTGATAAAGTGGAGATACACATCTAAAAAAATGAGTCAGTACTTGCCCTTAAGAAGTTTATATTCCATTATAAAGAGAGATAACAGGTAGTGGAGTGATGCTAAGACAGGGAATGATAGTCTGTGTCTGGGGCATAGGGTAGGTTATAGGGATGGCAAGCTAATTCTAGTGAAGTCAACTTAAATTCCTTGATTTAATTATTGTGCCCAGAATAAGAAGATATAAGTAGTATGGTGGCAGGAGGGATAGTAAGATTATGTGGGTGGATAGGTTTGAAAATTCCACTTAAAATGCTGGGATTTAAGGAAGAAGATAAAGCACATATGTATGTAAATGCCAATCCAGACAAAAATTGCTCACCTTCAAGTCAATAGTGTTAGAATGCTTTTCAAAGAATATTCTTGCTCAAGTTTAGATCAGATTAAAAGACCTCTGAGGTCTTAAATCTGGGACACAATGATTTTTAAAAATATTTTATTTGTTCCAATTACATGTAAAAATATGTATTTTTTTTTAATTTTGAGTTGCTAATTCTTACACTTCCTTCTTATCCCTTGCGTTCATTGAGAAAGGAAACAATTTAACATAGGTTATGTGTGTACAGTCAAGCAAAACCTATTTCCATATTAATCATGTTGTAAAAACAAACAAAAAAAAACATGGACCAAAAACAACTGTGCCAACTGTGCCTTACTTTCCCAGTTTTCCCACATCCCCACCAACATTTGTCATTTGCCTTTTCAGTCTTGTTAGCTAATCTGATAACTGTGAGGTAATACCTTAGAGTTGTTTTAATTTGCATTTCTCTATTCAATAGTGCTTTTGGAGCTTCTTTTATATTTTTTACATGACTACAGATAACTTTGATTTTTTTGAAATTTGCCTGTTCATATCTTTTTACCATTTGTCAATTGGGTAATGACTTGTTCTCTTATTCATTTGACTCAGTTCTTTATGTATTTGAGATACAAGGCCTTTATCAGAGAAATTTGCTATAAAATTTCCCCCTAGGTTGTATTGTATTTGTTTGCACAAACTCTTTATGATTTAATGTAACCAAATTATCCATTTTATATCCCATAATGCTATCACTTGTTTGATCATAAGTTGTTCCCTTATACATGGATCAGGCAGGTAAACTATTCCATGCTTTCCTAATTTGTTTATGGTATCTACCTTTATCAATTTTGACCTTTGTATAGGATGTTCTCTGTCAAATAGTTTTCCAGTTTTCCTAGCAGTATTTTTTTTTTAAATAGTGAATTCTTGTCCAAAAAGCTCAGGTCTTTGAGTTCATCAAACAGTAGATTACTATGGTCATTTACCACTGTGTATTTTGTACTTAATCTATTCCACTGATCCACCACTCTATTTCCTAGCCAGTACAAGAATGTTTTGATGATTACTATTTTGTAATACAATTTGACATATGTTACTTTAATCCACCTTCCTTCTCATTTTTATTCATTGATTTCCTAGATATTCTTAACCTTTGGTTCTTCCAAATGGATTTTTTCCCTTGCTCTATAAAGCAATTTTTTGGTACTTTTCATTTGTCATATTCATATGAATAAATATAAGGTATGTTCGTATATATGGCATATTCATATGAATAAATTAATTAATCTGAATAGAATTGTTATTTTTATTACAATGGCTCAGACTTCCCATGAGCAATTAATATTTTTTCCCCAATTATTCAGATCCATCTTCACTTGTGTGAAAAGTCTTTTATAATTGTGTCCACATAATTCTTGGATTTGTCTTGGCAGGTAGAATTATCAGTATTTTATATTGCCTACAGCTATCTTAAAAGGACTTTCTCTTTCCATCTCTTGCTGTTGAACTTTGTTAGCAATATGTAGAAATGCTAAAGATTTGTGTGGGTTTTTCTTGTATTTTGCAACTTTGCTAAAGTTGTTAATTACTTCAAATAGTGTTTTAGTTGATTTTCTGAGATTTGCCAACTCTACTATTATATCATCTGCAAAGATAGATAGCTTTGCTTCTTTATTGCCTATTCAAATTTCTTCAATTTTTTTTCTCATTGATATAGCTAGAATTTCTAGTACAATATTAAAGATAGAGGAAATAATGGGCATTCTTGTTTTACCCCTGATCTTATTGGGGAGGCTGCTAGGTTATTCCCATTACATGTAATGTATGCTGGTGGTTTCAGATAGACACCACTTATCATTTTAAGGAAAGCACCAATTGGTTTTGTTTTCTAGTGTTTTTAATATGAATGAGTTTGGGGTTTTGTCAAAAGCTTTATTTGCATTTATTCTTAGTCATATGAGTTCTGCTATTTTTTTTTTTATTGATATGGTCAATTATTCCAATACTTTTCCCCAGTATTGAACCAGTATCCATGTCTGGTATAAATCCTGTATGTTAGCATGTATGCATGTAACTATGTATTCATGTGTGTATGTATGTGTTTTGTATGTGTACATATACACACATATAATGCACATATGCACACATATAACTGTAACCAGTGTTATGGTATTTTATTTTTTTTAAATTTTGCATATAGTATATAGTTTTCTTTCTTTCTTTTTGCTTTTCCTGGTTTATGTATCAACACCATATTTGTATATAAAAAGGAATTTATCAGGATTCCTTTGCCTATTTTTCCAAGTCCTTTATATTGTATTGCAATTAATTGTTCAAATGTTTGGTACAATTTACTTGTGAATTCATGGGGCCTTGATTGTTTTCCCCCCTCAGAAGCTCACTGATGGCTTGTTCAAGTTCTTTTTTTCACGAATAGTAAGTGTACTATTTCTTCTTTTATTAATTTCAATAATGTATATTTTTGTAAATTTTCATTTATTTCACTTAAATTGTTAGGTTTATTGGCAAATAACTGAACAAAATAGTTCCTAATGGTTTTAAATTCATCTTCAGTAGTTCTGAGTTTACCCTTTTCTTTTTAGTACTGGTAATTTCAATTTATTCATTCCTTTTTTAAATCAAAATAACCAATTTTTAAAAAATCTGTTTCATTGTTTTGTTCATAAAACCAACTATTAGTTTTATTTATTAGTTCAGTTGTTTCGTTACTTTTAATTTAATTAACATCTCCTTTGACTTTTTTATGATTTGCAATTTGTTATTTAATTTGGGATTTTTAAATTATTTTCTTTCTAGTTTTTTTTTTTAAATTATATGTCCAATTAATTGATCTTTGATTTCTCTATTTTTTTTAAGGAAGCATTTAGAGAGATATTTTTCCCTTATGTACAATTATGGAAGCATCCTATAAATTTTGATATCTTGTCTCATTGTTGCCATTCTCTCTATTGAAGTTATTCATTGTTTCTATGGTTTGTTCTTTGACTTATTTAATCTTTAGGATTATTTAGTTTCCAATTAATTTTAATCTATATTCCTATGGCATTTTATTGAATTTTAATTGTATTATATTATGGTCGAAAAGGATTTATTTACTACTTCTGCTTTTCTTCATTTTGTGGTAAGGTTTTTATGCCCTAACACATGGACATTTTTATGTAAGTGTCACGTATCACTGATAAAAACATTTATTTCTTTCTGTTCCCATTCAATTTTATCTAGAGTTCTGTCATATCTAACTTTTCTACAATTCTAGTCTTCTCCTTAACTTGTTTTTTTAAATTAGATTTATCTTTTTCTTAGAGGAAAAGTTGAGGTCACCCACTAATATAGTTTTATTATTTCCTCCTATAACTCATTTAACTATTCCTTCAAAATTTGGGTTCTATACCGTTTAGTGTATATATGTTTATTCTTCATATTATTTCATTGTCTATTAAACCATTAGCAAAATATAGTTTTCTGTTTATCTTTTTTAACTAGATCTAGTTTTGTTTTTCTTTGTCTGAGATCATAATTGTTAAGCCTCCTTTTTTTTTTTGCTTTAGCTAAAGCAAAACAGATTGTGCTCCAGTACTTTATTTTTACTCTGTGTGTGTGTCTGTCTGCATCATGTATGTTTCTTTTAAACAATGTATTATTAGATTCTGGTTTTTAATCCACTGGGGCATTCACTTTCATTTTATGGGTGAGTTTATCCCATTCATATTGACAGTTATGATTATCAACTGTGTATTTCCCTCCATCTTGTTTTTTCCCTCCTGTTTATCCTCCTCTCCTTCTCTCCTTTTATACTGGCCTTATTCACCAGTGTTTTGCTTCTGATCACTGCTTCCTCCAACTTTGCCTTGCCTCCTGTCACTACTTCTCTTTTCTTATTTCCATCCCCTCCTATTTCCCTGTATGGTAAGATAGATTTCTATACTCAACTGCTCCACTGAGTATGTATGTTATTCCCCATTTGAACCAATTCTGATGAGAATAAGGTTCAAGTGTTGCTCCCCTCTCCTAATCTTCCACTCCACTGTAAATACTCTTTTTCACCTCTTTGCTGTGAGATAATTTACCCCATTCTATCTCTCCTTTTCCCTTTCTCCCAATGCATTCCTCTTTCTCACCATTTAATTTAATTCAATTTTTTTAGATATCAACCCATCATACTCAACCCACACCTGTACCCTCTATCTATCCTTCTAACTATCCTAATAATGATAAAAGTCTTAGAAGTTACAAGCATTACTTTCCCAAATAGAAATATAAACAGTTTATCCATATCAAGTTCCTTATGATTTCTCTTTCATGATTACATTTTAAGGCTTCTCTTGAGCCTTGTATTTGAAGGTGAAATTTACTATTCAGTTCTGATCTTTTCATCAGAAATATTTGAAAAATCCTGTATTTCATTAAATAACTTTTTTTTGACCCTGAAGTATTATACTCACTTTTTCTGGGTAGATGATTCTTGACTATAATCCTAGCTTCTTTGTGCTCTGAAATATTATATTCTAATCCTTCAATTTTGTTAGTGTGGAAGCTACTAAATCTTGTGTTATCCTGATTGTAGCTCTAAGAAATTTAAAATATTTCCTTCTTGCTGGTTGCAATATTTTCTCCTTGATCTAGGAGCTCTGAAACTTGGCTATAATATTCCTGGAAGTTTTCATTTTGGGATCTGTTTCAGAAAGTTATTGTATTCTCTCAATTTTTGTTTTATGTTATCCTCTCATTCCAGAATATCAAGGCAGTTTTCATGGATTTTTTTTTTTTTACCAATGGGGTTGAGTGACTTGCCCAGGGTCACACAACCAGTGAGTGTTATGTGTCTGAGGCTGGATTTGAACTCAGGTCCTCCTGACTCCAAAGCCAGAGCTCTATCCAGTGTGCCACCTAGCTGCCCCACCTTGATAATTTCTTAAAAAACTAAAAAAACAAACAACAACAACAACAACAACAACAACAACAAAAACCCAATGTCTTGGGTTTTTTGTTGGGGATCTATTTTCTAGGTCATTTTTCCCCCCAGTGAGTTATTTCACTATCTTCTATTTTTTTCATTCTTCTGTTTTGTTTTAATTGTTTCTTGATGTGTCATGAAGTCAGTAACTTCCATTTGCTTAGTTCTAATTTTTAAGAAATCATTTTCTTTAGTAAGCTTTTTTATCTCTTTTTCCATTCGTTAAATTCTACTTTAGGAGTTCTTTTCTTCAGTGAATTTTTCTACATCTTCCCCCCCTCCCTTTGGTCAATTCTTCTTTTTAAGGAATTTTTCTTTTCAGTGGAATTTTGTGCCCATTTTTCCGTTTGACCTATCTTTTTTTTAGATGTTATTTTCTTCAATATATTTTGTGCCTCCTTTAACAAGATGTTGACTATTTGTCATGATTTTCTTGCATCTTTCTCATTTCTTTTCCCTTTTTTACCTGTATCTTTTATTTGATTTTTAAAATCATTTTTGAGATCTTCCACATCCTGAGACCAATTCACATTTTTCTTTGAAGCTTTGCATGTAAGCACTTTGGTTTTGTTGTCTTCTTCTGAGTTTGTGTTTTAGTCTTCTCACCATATTAACTTTCTATTGTCAGGTTCTTTTTGTTGTTTGCTTATTTTCCCAGCTTATTTATTGATTTTTAACTTTATCTTAAAGTTGAGCTCTGCTTCAGGTGTGAAGGGGGCACTGTTTCAAGCTTTAAGCTTTTTATGTCATTGTTTTCTGAGCTAGTTCTAAGTGTTTGCTAGCTCTCAAGTCTTCCAGATTGTATGATTTAAAGAGAGGTGTGTGTGGCCACAACTTTCCTGGCCCCTGCTTTGGTTTATGAGTGACCACAAATGCTATTTTTTTCCTTTGAACTATGACCAGTGTCCTCACCCCCCCCCTCACATATTGGCAATCCAACAGAGTCTATAGTCAGGACTATCAAAGGGACCCCTCAAATTTTCTGACCAGTGGTCCAACCCCCTTATTTTCTATGGGCTGAGAGCTTGAGAACTGATGCCACCACTGATTCCATCATTCCTAAGACTTCCTGCTGGCTTACTGTGGCACACTGCATTGGATTACATTTGACTCTCACCTTAATGAGGAAGAACTTTCCTACAGACCTTCCAAGTTGTCTTGGACTAGAAAATTGGTTCACCCCTCCTTTTGTTGGTTCTGCCCCTTTAGAACTCATTTTGAGGTATTATATTAACACTGTTTGGAGGTGAATTTGGGAGAGCTCCAATGAAACCCTGCCTTTACTCTGCCATCTTTGTCTCAATAATTCTTTAATACTTTCATAGCCTACTTTATAGGATTTTTTTGAGCATCAAAAGAGATAATATATGTAAAACTTTTTTTGGAATATTAAATAGATCTATAAATGTTAACTATTATTAATAACTATTTTCTTGAAGCAACCTGTTTTCAACCTTTTCCATGAACCCTCTTGCCTGAATTAAAATCAATCTCTGACACTGCTTTGCTGTTTAGGAAGGGAAGTAGAAAAAGCAAACCACTAGCAGAGGTGGTTAGGGGTAGCATTTAAGCTCAGCAAAAGACTATAATAGGTAAGTGTAGAGAATGTGCCAGACAAGGCAAACCAAAGTAAGTGTGTTATCGTGTCTATCCATTGCAATAGAACCCAACAAGCATTTATGGGTAGCTAGGTGGTACAATGGATACAACACTAGCCCTCAAGTCAGGAGGACCTGAGTTCAAATCCAGCCTCAGGCTCAAGTGCTTTGATACTTGACACTTACTTGCTATGTGACCCTGGGCAAGTCACTTAAGCCCAATTGCCTCACAAATATAAATATTGCATAGATAGATACACACACACACACACACACACACACGCACATACACATATATACATATAACGATATCCATCCATACATATATATGTAAAATGTGTGTATTACATACATACATATGTATATAGGCATGTATGTATACATGTGTGTGTATGTAACACTCATTATATACAAGACTCTGTGTGAAACACTAGAGATAGAATGACAAAGAGAAAGAGTCCCTGTCTTCAAAGAGCTGACATTCTACTGGAGATCAGGTTGGAGAATAGCTGTTCTTTATCTTAGGGTTTACAGGATGAGTGATAGCCTTAACTCTAAATTGAAAAAGCACCCTAGTCGATGAACTTGTGAATTTATGAGAATGGAAGATAGAATCTGGCATTTTGATTCATTGTCTCAGATTCCAAAGAAAAAGAGAAGCAAGACAATAAAGTTATTCTTTCGTATGTTAAGGATGAGTTATCATTTAAATAGCTTCAAAGCCATCCAGACAATATCAGTCAAAATCCTTTTAAACACAGAACTAGAGAATTCCTTGCCGCTCAGAGTTTATAATATAAAATAATCTAAAAAAATACACTTCCATTGATGAAAAGCAATATTTTCAGAGGATTTATCAGGTGAGGTAGAATGAAAGTTATTCATAAGGTTGTTTTAAGAATGAATAGAGCATTAGCAGAAATAACCCAGCACCATACGCAAGGGGATATGGCATATCTGTCAATAATAACTTAACAGTGATAGTTATGATTTGCTCTAGGAGTGAAGAAATTCACACTCCATTACTATTTAGTATATATGTATAAAGGTGAGTTAAATTATGAATGAATAAGATAAAGTAATGAAAGAATAGTACCAGTATTGATCCATTAATATATGAAAAAATATGTATCATAGGATAAAACAAATGGAGGCAAGGGAGTGAAAAAATACATTTATTTGGAGAGGCAAATATCTGTTAACCAATATTCATTATGTTGCTTGGGAAGAGGAAAGCCATACAAAGAAAGGATTGCTTAAAGAATCATTAGAGGAAGATGTCCAGCGCTTAGAAGGTGGAGTGAGGAAGGAACTCCTTGGAGCCCTCCAAAATTCCCTTCCAGAAGTTTGAAAACTATCTCAAAACTGATCTGGGAGTGGGGAAGCAGCTTACCAATACAGCAGGAAATGTCTTTCTCACTGGGGAAGGAGTGAAACAAGGTCTGAGAGAAGTAGCAGCCAGACTCACAATAAGGGGTCTGCAGCAAGGTTCCAAGTGTGAAGCAAGCAATCTACAAAGTCTCATCTTCCATCAAGCCGGTAGGCCCATAGGCAAGCCAGCAGTCTCTGCACCACTGCAAGGCCCCACTCCAGGGTCCCCACTTCCCAGCACAGGCCACCTGCAGTGAGGCCTGTCTTATATTGCTGACTAGTATTAAGGCCCCATCCCTGAGGCTGGCTAACAATGAAACTTTGCCCTGGGCCTTCCAACAGAGAGACCTAGTTTTCATAACAACCCAGCATCAAGACCCTGCCCCTGGGACACAATAGCAGTAAAACCCTCTACCCAGTGGAAGCTAACAGGGAGGCCCCACAACCCAGTGCAAACCAAAATGGAGACCTACCCTCCAGTGTAAACAAGCAGCTTAGGCCCTGAAGTCCAGTAAAAGAAAGTAGCAAGACCCTGAACCCCAACACAAAGAGCTTGGAATAGTACAGGACTAGAGCCCAACATGGACATAAAAACACAGTCACAAAATAGTCAGAAATAAATAAGCAAAAAAACAAACAAAAAGGAATTTGACTTTAGAAAGTTACTATAGGATTAAAGCACAAACTCAAAAGAGGACAACAGTGTCAAAATGGCTACATGTGAAGCTGCAAAGAAAAAATGTAATTTGCTCTTAGGCCCAAAAGGAACCACTGGGGAAGTTTCAAAGGCATTAAAAAATAGAGAACTAGAAGAAAAATTGGGAAAAGAAATGAGAGCAACACAAGACAATCATGAAAAAAGAGTCAACAGCATGGAAAAATACGTAAAATATCACCGACAAACATAACTCCCTAAAAAAAAGAATTAGCCAAATGGAAAAGGAAGTACAAAAGCTCACTGAAGAAAATAATTTCTTTAAAATTAGAATTGAGCAAGAAGAAGTTAATGACTCCAGAAGTCATCAAGATACAATAAAACAAAATCAGAAAATTAAAACAGGAAAAAGAAAATGTGAAATTTCTCATTGGAAAAACAATTGACCTAAAAAACAGGTCCAGGAAAGATAATTTAAGAATTATTGGACTAGGGAAAGCTAGGTTGCACAGTGGTTAGAGCACCAGCCCTGGAGTCAAAAGGACCTGAGTTCAAATCTGGCCTCAGATACATAATAATATTTCCTAGCTGTGTGACTCTGGGCAGGTTACTTAATCCCAATTGCCTCACTTAAAAAAAAGAAATTATTGGACCAGAAGAAAGCCATGATTAAAAAATAAAAACAAACAAAAAAAGAAATGTCATTCAAGAAATTATCAAGGAAAAGTGTCCTGATATACTAGAACCAGACAACAAAAGGGAAAGTGAAAGAATTCACTGATCACCACCTGAAGAGATTCCAAAATGAAAACTCCCAGTAACATCATAGCCAAATTCCAGAGTTCACAGATAAAAGAGAAAATAGTGGAAACAGCCAATAGGAAAGAATTCAAATATCATTGTGCTACAATCAGGATAACAAAGGATATGGAAGCTTCCATATGAAAGAACTGTAGGGCTTAGAATATAATATTCTGGAAAGCAAAGGAATTTGGATTATAACCAGGAATCACCTACCCAGCAAAACTGAATATAAACTTTCAGGTGAAAAGAAAGGTCATTTAATGCATTTAATGAATTAGAAGATTTCAAGCATTCCTAATTAAAAGGCCAGAAATGAATTAAAAAAGGACCTCCAAATATAAGATTAATGAGAAATATAAAAAGGGTAAAAAAAGAAATGATGGAATGGGGTAAACATCTCACAAAAAAGAGGCATGAAAGAACTATTATAATGGAGAGGAATATGAGGGGTGAGGGTAGCAGAAAAAGTTTAAACCTTACTCTCATAAGAATTGGCTCACAGAGGGAATAACATACACACTCAGTTGAATACAGGTATCTATCTTAGTGTATAAGGAAGTAAAAAGGGATCAGGATGATAGAAAGGAAAAAAAAAAGCTCTGGAAAAGCTGAACTAGAAGAAAGATGGGGAACAGCAGTGCAGCAGCCCAGCAAGGTCTCCCAGTGCCTCAGCAAGAATAAGGGAAGCAGCACTACAAAGGGCCCCAGGCAGATAAGCACCCTGCAGCATCTGAAAGGAGCTGAAGAAAGCAATCTAGAGTCTTCCTAAAGTCTCAGCCTTACAGATTCCAACCCAACACCAGGTAAGCTGTCAGAACCCTATAGCCTCCAACTGTCAACCAAGAGGAGATCCTGAAGCCCAGGTGGTACAGCAGGCAAACATCAACACCTGCATCTCTGAGTGCCTCAATGAGGGTTGGGGAACCGGTGGAAATCAGCTCAGAAAACCACCAGCTGCCTTGGCAGCATGATTCAAAGGAGTCTCCCAGTGCATTAGCAGAAATGAGGGAGGCAGCACTGCAAGGGGCCCCAGGCAGAGAAACACCATGCAGCACCCATCTAAAAGTACCTGAAGAAAGTGAAAGGAAAGGAAAAGCAGGCAACCTAGAATTGCCTGAAAGTTCCAGCCTTGCTCATTCCAACCTAACACCAGGTAAGCTACCAGAACCCTACAGCCTCCAGTTACCAACATAAGAGGCCCCAGCACACAAAGGCAGTGACCAAGACCTAGGCTCCCAACACAAGAAGCTTGGGCAGCCCTCTGTTCCCCACCAGGAGAGCTCAATCTCTTTAAAGGCCAGGGAATAAAGAAACACCATGAGTAAAAAGAAACTTACCATAGATTCATATAATGAGAAGAGTGAAGATCAAGACAGAAATTCTGAAGTGGACAACATTGTCAAGAAATGCACATCTGCAACATCAAAAGGGAATATGAACTTCTCTGAAGGCCAAAAAGCCTTCTTAGAAGAGCTCAAGAAGGATTTTAAAAGTCAAATGAGAGAGGTAGAAGAGTCCTTAAGAAATACAATTGGCCAATTGGAAAAAAAGTACACTGGAGAAAACAAGTCCCTAAAAAACACAATTGGCCAATTGAAGAAGGAAGTACAAAAACTAACAGAAGAAAACAATCTGTTAAGAACTAGAAGTGGACAAAAGGAACCTAATGACTCTATGAGAGAGCAAGAATCAGTCAAATAGAATCCAAAAAATGAAAAAAAAATAGATGAAAACATGAAATAACTCATCAGTAAAACAACCGACCTGGAAAATCAACTCAAGAGAGACAATTTAAAAATTATTGGAATACTTGAAAATCATGATGAAGAAAAGATCCTGGACAGTATTTTTCAGGAAATCATAAAGGAAAACTACCCTAAATTCCTAGAACCAGAAGGGTAAATAGCCATAGAAAGAATATGCCACTTACCGCTTGAGATTCCCAAATTGAAAACGCCAAGGAATATAATACCAAAATTCCAAAATTTCCAGATGAAAGAGAAGGTGCTGCAAGCAGCCAGAAAGAACAATTTAAATATCATGGAACCACAGTCAGGATTACACAGGACCTTGCAGCTTCTACATTAAAAGACCACAGGGCGTGGAACATGATATTCTGTAAGGCAAAGGAGCTTGGATTGCAGCCAAGGATCAACTACCCAGCAAAAATGAGCACGATTTTTCAAGGGAGGAGATGGATATTCAATGAAATAGGGACTTCCAAACCTTTCCTGATAAACAAACCAAAAAGAGCTCAGAGCTCAACAAAAAATTTGATCTTCAAGTAAGACTCAAGAAAACAAAAAGGTAAATGGGACAGAAAGATACAATATGTTGTTAATAAGGGCAGACTGTTTACATCCCTACAAGGGAAGATGACACTTGCAACTCTTGAGAACTGTATTGTTATTACACCATGTTAAAGGAGTATACATAAAGGGGTGGATATTAGTTGACTTTGATGTAATGATAAAAAAAAAATCTAATCAAGTGGGTTAAATGGATCCAAATAAGTGGATCAATCTGATCTTAGAAAATGTACTGAGAAAGGAGGAGGCAGACAAGGGTAAATTACATTACAGGAAAAGACACAAAATCCTATTACAGCAGAGGGAAAGAAGGGGGGGTGAGCATTGTTTGAACCTTACTCTCATCAGATTTGGCTCAAGAAGGGCATAACATAATCAGTTAGGTATAGAAATCTAACTTGCCCTATAGGCAGTAGGAGGGAAAAGGGGAAAGAAAAAAGAGGGGAAAGAAGGGAGGGAAGAAGCAGTAAGAAAGGGGAAGAAAAGGGAAAGGGATAATAAAAGGGAGGAGGGACTGAAGGAGGCAGTGGTCAAAAGCAAAAACAGTGGGAGGGGGAAAGGAGAAAGAAAAGCATAAATGGGGGAAAAGGATGGAGAAAAAGACACAGATAGTAATCATAATGAACTCTCCCATAAAATGGAAACAGATTGCAGAATGGATTAAAAACCATAATCCTACAATATGTTGTTTACAGGAAACACATTTGAAAAAGAGTGACACATACAGGGTAAAGGTAAAAGGCTGGAGCAGAATATATTATGCTTCAGCTGAAGTAAAAAAAGCAGGGTAGCAATCCTGATCTCAGACAAAGCAAAAGCAAAAATAGATCTAATCAAAAGAGATAAGGAAGGAAACTACATCCGGCTAAAAGGCACCATAGACAATGAAGTAATATCATTACTAAATATATATGCACCAAATGGTATAGCATCCAAATTCTTACAGGAGAAGTTCAGGTAGTTACAGGAAGAAATAGACAGCAAAACTATACTAGTGGGGGACCTGAACCTCCCCTCTGCACTAGATAAATCTAACCACAAAATAAACAAGAAAGAAGTTAAGGAGGTGAATAGAACATTAGAAAAGTTAGGTATGATAGACCTCTGGAGAAAACTGAATGGGGATAGAAAGGAATATACTTTTTTCTCGCAGTACATGGCACATACACAAAAATTGACCATGTACTAGGGCATAAAAACCTCACAATCCAATGCAGAAAGGCAGAAATATTAAATGCATCCTTTTCAGATCATGATGCAATAAAAATTATATGCAATAAAGGGCCATGGAAAGATAGACTAAAAAATAATTGGAAACTAAATAATCTAATCCTAAAAAATGATTGGGTCAAACAACAAATCATAGAAACAATCAATAATTTCATTCAAGAGAATGACAATAATGAGACAACATACCAAAACTTATGGGACGCAGCATTGAAAGCAGTTCTTAGGGGAAGTTTTATATCTCTAAATGCTTACATAAATAAAATAGAAAAAGAGGAGATTAATGAATTGGGCATACAACTAAAAAAACTAGAAAAAGAACAAATTAAAAATCCTCAACTAAACACAAATTAGAAATATTGAAAACCAAAGGAAAAATTAATAAAATTGAAATTAAGAAAACTATTGAACTAATAAATAAAACTAAGAGCTGGTTTTAAAAAAAACCAATAAAATGATAACTTTGGTTAATTTAATTAAAAAAAGAAAGAAGAAAACCAAATTACTAGTATCAAGAATGAAAAGGGTGAAGCTACCACCAAGGAAGAGGAAATTAAAACAATAATTAGGAATTATTTTGCCCAACTATATGCCAACAAATTTGACAATCTTAGTGAAATGGATACATATTTACAAAAATATAAATTGCCCAGATTAACAGAAGAGGAAGTAAAATACTTAAATAACCCCATCTCAGAAAAAGAAATTGAACAAGCCACTGATGAACTCCCTAGGAAAAAATCTCCAGGGCCAGATGGATTTACATGAATTCTATCAAACATTTAAAGAACAATTAATTCCAATACTATATAGACTATTTGGGAAAATAGGTGAAGAAGGAGTCTTACCAAATGCTTTTTATGATACAAATATGGTGTTGATACCTAAACCAGGAAGAGTCAAAATAGAGAAAGAAAATTATAGACCAATTTCTCTAATGAATATAGATGCAAAAATTTTAAACAAAATACTAGCAAATAGATTACAGCAACTTATCACAAGAATAATACACTATGACCAGGTAGGATTTATACCAGGAATGCAGGGTTGGTTCAATATTAGGAAAACTATCAGCATCATTGAGCATATCAACACCAAAACCAACAGAAACCACATGATCATCTCAATAGATGCAGAAAAAGCTTTTGATAAAATACAACACCCATTCCTATTAAAAACACTAGAAAGCATAGGTATAAATGGAGTCTTCCTTAAAATAATAAATAGCATCTATCTAAAACCTTCAGCAAGCATTATATGTAATGGGGACAGGCTAGAAGCATTTCCAATAAGATCGGGGTGAAACAAGGATGTCCATTATCACCACTGTTATTCAATATTGTACTGGAAACTTTAGCTTTAGCAATAAGAGAAGAAAAAGAAATTGAAGGCATTAGAATAGGCAAAGAAGAAACAAAGCTATCACTCTTTGCAGATGACATGATATACTTAGAGAATCCTAGAGAATCAAGTAAAAAACTACTTGAAATAATAAACAACTTTAGCAAAGTTGCAGGCTATAAAATAAACCCACATAAATCATCAGCATTTCTATATATTACCAACAAAGCCCAACAGCAAGAGATAGAAAGAGAAATCCATTTAAACTTACTGTAGACATTATAAAATATTTAGGAGTCTACCTCCTGAAACAAACCCAGGAACTCTATGAACACAATTACAAAACACTTTTCACACAAATAAAATCAGATCTAAATAATTGGAAAAACATCAGTTGCTCATGGGTAGGCCGAGCTAATATAATAAAAATGACAATCCTACCTAAGCTAATTTACTTATTCAGTGCCATACCAATCAAACTACCAAAAATTATTTTATAGAGTTAGAAAAAATAATAACAAGATTCATTTGGAAAAACAAAAGGTCCAGAATATCAAAGGAACTAATGAAAAGAAATGCAGGGGAAGGTGGCCTAGCAATTCCAGATCTTAAATTGTATTATAAAGCAGCAATCATCAAAACTGCTTGGTACTGGCTAAGAAATAGGGAGTGGATCAGTGGAATAGGTTAAATATGCAAGACACAGTAGTCAATGACTATAGTAATCTATTATTTGATAAACCCAAAGACCCCAGCTTCTGGGATAAGAACCCACTCTTTGAAAAAAACTGCTGGGAAAACTGGAAAAGAGTATGGCAGAAACTAGGCATAGACCCAAATCTCACACCATATACCAAAATAAAGTCAAAATGGGTTCATGACTTAGATATAAAGGCTGATACCATAAGAACTGGGAGAACAAGGAATAGTTTACCTATCAGATCTATGGAGAACAGAAGAATTCATGACCAAACAGGAGATAGAGAACATTATGAAAAGCAAAATGGATAATTTTGATTACATTAAATTGAAAAGTTTTTGCACAAACAAAGCCAATGCAACTAAGATTAGAAGGAAGGTAGAAAATTGGGAAAGAATTTTTACAACCAGTCTCTCTGATAAAGGCCTCATTTCTAAAATATATAGAGAATTAAGACAAATTTATAAGAACAAGCCATTCCCCAATTGATAAATGGTCAAAGGATACAAACAGATTATTCTCAGATGAAATTAAAGCCACCTATAGTCATATGAAAAAATGCTCTAAATCATTATTGATTAAAGAAATGCAAATCAAAACAACCCTGAGGTACCACATCACACAGGTCAGATTGGCCAACATGAAAAAACAGGAAAATGATAAATGTTGGAGAAGATGTGGGAAAATTGGAAC
Organism: Phascolarctos cinereus; assembly: GCF_003287225.1. Lineage (NCBI taxonomy): Eukaryota > Metazoa > Chordata > Mammalia > Diprotodontia > Phascolarctidae > Phascolarctos > Phascolarctos cinereus. Next base: position 138,418,638 of record NW_027556098.1, read on the forward strand.
ACTAATACATTGTTGTGGAGTTGTGAAATGATCCAACCATTTTGGAGAACAATTTGGAACTATGCCCAAAGGCTATAAAAATGTGCATACCCTTTAATCCAGCAATAATAAAACTTCTAGGGATATATCCCAAAGGGGTCATACAAATGGGAAAAGGACCCACATGTACTCCTCTGATTAGAGATCCTGACTTCTCTCAGAGGAGCCTGACCGAGCTCATCATCCATTATATCATTGTGGTCATTATGTAAATTATTTTCATTCTGCTCATTCATTCAAGTACCCCTAAGATTTTCTGAATCTTTCCTACTCATCATTTCTTAGACAACAAACTTCTGTTATATTTACATACCACAATTTGTCCATCATAATGAGTTTTATTATGATAATGGTGAAAAGAGAACCACCAGCCACCCCTCAACTTCCACCACCTATTGTGTTCATCTTATTTTCAAAATTTTTGGAGTTCCACTATGCCAGGTATCTTTTGGTCTTGATAGTAACACAACTGGAAAAGTTGAACTTCACAAAATAACTGAACACTTTTGGTATATGTAGAGAGATTTTAAATAGGGATAATCAGAGTATAGATTAAAAGGAAATTATTAACTCAGTAATGAACATACCAAACTTAACAAACTAGTATTCTCTGAATTAACTAAGTACATGGATGATTAGTGGGGGTGGGAGAAAGGAGGGAGGGATCTTAGTTCAACAACATATAAATCTGTCAATCAGTATTCTATTTACTAAAAACATTATCTTTAGCAAGAGGACTAGAAATTTAATTTATACCTATAAAGTGGCATTTAATTGTACCTATAAAGTGAATTGGACTGTATTACCTCTCCTAATACCGATGGACATGCCTAGCTATGAATCCATATAGAGTTTTCTGGAGTCATTAGGGAAAGAAACAAAAAAAAGGGGGGTGGGGTAGGGAGGGAAATGAGTATAGGATTCAGAGTACAGAATTCTGAGTAAGCTGGGGTCTAAGTGGGGCCAAGTCTCTATTTCTTCATGGATCTTCTCAAACCATGGATAAAGAAGGATGTAAGAGAAAAAAGAGAGACAAAATGGGTGTAAGAGAATGTAAGGATGTAAGAGAAAAAAAAGAAAAAAAATTCAAGATGATGAATGCTTAGCAGATAGGAGAGTTAAAGGAATAAGAGCAGTTCCTGAAGGCAGCTGTTATGAACCAAAAGCAAGGAAAAAAAGATACACAAATCAATGTCCAAGAGCAAAACTACAGAACTCTTGCCTACTATTTCTATTCAAACCAGGTGCTTTTTTACTAGCTAGGTTGGCTTCTGAATATTGCCTCCATGGAAGTAATGTAATGTTTATACACTCTCATAAGTGTATGACTAAGTATTCAGTTTGGGAAGAGGGGAGTTTGATTTTGTGAAGTGAAAAGAGATCCAAATCCTTTCTGGGACAGGAAACTGGTGGGCTATGACCAGGCCTCCAAAAAGTAGAAGCGATGAAGCAGGTCTGTGGGAAGCAGCCAAGTATTCAGAAGGGAAGTTCCTGGAATGCAGTGAGAATTTCAAAGGGGAAAATTCCTAGTCCATAAAGAAGGTGGTACTTTATCCCCTCCTCCACCCATTCAATAAGCTCCAGTGACTACCTGTCACCTCCAGGATCAAATATAACTGACTGAATAATACAAAATTTGGTGATTAAAGCCTTTTGTATCTCGGTGCCCTCTCATCTTTCCATTTTTCTTACACTACTCCTCTCCCTGTCCCATCTCTGAAATCCGATAACAGTGGCCTCCTTTTTCTTCATCACACAAGAAACTTCATATTCTGACTTTGTAAATTTTCAGTGCTATCCCTCATCACTGGAATTCTCTCCCTCCTCAATTCCATCTTCTGGGCTCCCCGGTTTTCTTTAAGTACACCTCAAATATCATTTTCTACAAATGCTTGCTGACTGATTGACTTCATGTATACTTTCTTTTTTCTTTTAAAACAGTATTTTTTTCCAAAATACATGTAAAGACAATTTTTAACATTTATTTAAAAGAAGATGAGTTCCAAATGTGTCTCTCTCTTCCTCACCTCCCCCTTCCGTAATATGGTAATTTGATATATGCTGTATAGGTATAATCATGTAAAACATTTCCTATTAGTCATGTTGTGAAAGAAGAAACAGGCCAAAAGGAAAATAAAATGAAAGAAATAGGGAAAAGTGAATCTGCATTCAGATTCCATCAGTTCTTTCTCTAGATGGAGATAGCATTTTCCCTCATGAGTCCTTTGCATTTCCTTGAATCACTGTATTGCTGAGAAGAGCCAAATTATTCGTAGTTGATCTTCTCCCAAGGTTGCTGGCTGTACAATGTTTTCCTGGTTCTGCTCACTTCACTTTGCATCAGTTCATGTAAGCCTTTCCAGATTTTTCTTAAATCCACATGCTTGTCATTTCTTATAGCACAATAATATTCCATTACATTCATATACCACAACTTGTTCAGCCATTCCCTAATTGATAGGCATCCCTTCAATTTACAATTCTTTGACAACACAGAAAGAGGTGCTATAAATATTTTTGTACATACAGGTCCTTTCCCCTTTCTTATGATCTCATTGGGATACAAACCTAGTAGTGGTATTGCTGTATCAATGGGTGTGCACAGTTTGACTGCACTTTGGGCGTAGTTCCAAATAACTCTTCAGAATATTTGGATCAGTTCACAGCTCCACCAACAGTGCATCATGTCCCAATTTTCCCACATCCTCACCAACATTTATTATTTTCCTTTTCTTTGATATTAGCCAATTTTGTAGGTGTGATGTGGTAACTCAAGAGTTGTTTTAATTTGCCTTTTTCTAATCAATTGTGATTTAGAGCATTTTTCATATGACAATAGATTATCTGAAAACTGCTTGTTCATAACCTTTGACCATTTATGAATTAGGGGAATGATTTCTATTGTTATAAATTTACTCAGTTCTTTATATTTTTGAGAAATGAGGCCTATATCAGAGACATTTGCTGTAATAATTGTTCCTAGCTTTCTGCTTTCCTTCTAATCTTGGTTGCATTTGTTCGTGCAAACCTTTTTTTAATTTAGTGTAATCAAAATTATTCATTTTACATCTCATAATGCTCTCTATCTCTTATTTGGTCATAAATTTTTCCCTTCTCCCCCAATCACCACTACTCATGTTGCTTTCAAGAAACCAAAGATCACTTCATCACAATAAGGCATCAGAGTAGTTTTGGATACTCTACCTGGAATTTTTTTTTAAATAAAATTATGAAACATAAAGAGCAAGTAGGATAGAACTTAATAATTAAGTTCTTACTAGAAAATCAAACAAAAAAAAATACCTAGGTGATGTTCCATTCAATTTGTCCACAACCTGCCAAACATTGAATGAGAGTAGAAAAATACAGTCACTAACCCATTTTCCAAAACAACTTAATGATTTTAAATTCATTTATTCATTCAGTTAAAGCTCTTCCCTTCTGAAGAGATAAGGGGTGATTGGACAGAAAGGGGGTTTGATTCACCTTCCTTCTCAATAAAGAGGTAAAACCAACTAGGACAGAGCAGTGTTTCTCCTTAAAGAAGAATAACTATATTTTCTTATACTTAGGATGTCACATGAATTTAAAACATTTGTATTTTTGACTTGATTTTTTAAATTTAACTGGGTATTTGACATCACTTATTTGAGAACAGAGATTCTGAGCTGGGGTATAGGAACTTCTTTTATTTGTTTCGTTTTTAATTGATAACTACATTTCAAAATCACTAGTTTCCTTTGTCATCCTATATATTTTC
>NW_027556098.1:138427436-138507436 GCF_003287225.1 Phascolarctos cinereus
ATTGGTTAGTTTTCAATATAAGAGTTAAAACTGGAGGGACCTGAGAGACTGTTTAATCCAGCTAACTCATTTTATTAAGGCAGAATATGAGGCCTAGGGAGGAGACATTATTTATTTAAAGCCACATAGGTAGTAAGCAATAGAGACAGGCTAGGTTTTCTGAGAATAAAGAGAAGCATTGCATTGCAACAGGTAGAAGACTCATAGAATTTGGAGTTAGGAAGACTTGGGTTCAAATTCTCCTTCAACTACTTTGTGGTTCACCAGCAGGCTTAATAGCTTTGTGACAATGGTCAAAACACTTGACATTTCTCAACATCATTTTCCTAATCTATAAAATGAAAATCAGCACCCACAGTACTTACTTCATAAGACTGTTGAGAAGCTTAAACAAGATCTTGTATAGGGAAAGTATTTAGCAACCCTAAAGTGTTATATAAATATCAGGTGCTGTTATTCTGACTTCAAATCCAATGTGTGTTCCATTATAGCATGCTGCCTTCATTACTGCCTAATGAGTTATGGGGCATTTTGCATTATGTAGTAGCTGCACTCCTGAAAGTTGCAGGTAAATCAAATCTTTAAAATTATACCTTACTTTAAAGGCACTAAGGGAAATGTCTATTTAAAGGAAGCCTGTGGTCTCTCCTTTTGTAAAGCAAAAAATCTTTTTTGCAAAGATTTTTAAAAAAACACCAAAAATGTGATCATAGGATTATAGAATTTCACATTTAGAAGAGACTTCAGAAGTTATATAGTCCAACCTATGCCTTAAAAATAATCCTGTCTATAATTATCCCTCACAGGTGGACAGGTGGTCATTCAGCCTTTTCCTTTAAGGCTTCCTATTAGGAAAAATCTAATCTCTCTCAAGGCAGACTTTCTACTTTTGAATAGTTCTAATTGTTTAGAAGAATTTTTTCTTAAAACAAGTTTCTATTTTATTTGGTTTGACTTTTTTTTAAACAAGTCTTTGACATATGCTCAGATCACCAGAGATGAATGTACCCACGTGGGAGATACCAGGGACCTATGTCTGGGAAAGACACTCTGCATTCCCCTGCCACCTGGGTAATAGCAGCTTTTTCCATTGGCAATGTGGATGGGCTGTTTTTTGTTTTGTTGCATTTTGTTTTCTTTTGTTTTTAACTACCAGACTGGGAATGTCTCATTTTATTTTTTCCTAGCTGAATACGTGGGGATGAAGACCTTGTTCACCCATAGGTTGGGTTCCATGAAGTAAACTGGGTAGAGGGAAGGGCTACTTACATCTTCCCCCTTTTGGATCCTAAGAATGTGACTTGGGTTTCTCTTTGATCTGTCCACAGTTCTAGCTACTGGCAGGTCTAGAAGCCCCCCAAACCTCTGAGTTCATTGTTTAATAATCTTGGAGGAAAGCCCCGAGAAGCCAATGTGCCAGGGACTCAGGCCCAAAGGAGGCTTAGCTACATTGGCCTTGGAGCTTGGTAAGATCATGCTATCTAGTAACTGAATTAAACTATGCACTTAATCCTCCTTCCTCTTCATAGACAGATGATGTAGTAAGATGGAAATTATTCTGGAGGGTGCTGTTTCAGTCAGTCAGTCAGTCAATAAATATTTATTAAGCACCTACTATGAGCCAAGCACTGTGCTAAACTCTGGGCATACAAATAAGAAAAAAGACAGGCACTATCCTCAAGTAGTTTGCAATCTGATGGGAGAAGACAAAACAAAAAAAGGAAGATGGGGAGCTGGGAGAAGGCACCCAGGTGAAGTCAGAGATGTCCCAGAATAGCGCAGAAAGGTGAAATGAGAAATGAGGCCGTGTTCTGAGATGTTCTTCCTCTTAGAGGCTTTTTAGCTTATTACTCCAAACAGAAGGCAGAGGGTAGTAGTGAGATGGAATATTTGTTCTTATTATCCCTTGATAAAAGTTAATCTGCAGAGTTGTTAAATAAAAGTATTTTAGTGGCACAAGGAACCCCTACAATTGGGAGAACACCATCAATGGGGACTGGAACCAGTGGGAGAAACTCTAACTCTTAGAGAGTAATGCAGAAACCTGGGAAAAAGGTAATATGTACCATACCTTTTAGGCAATGGGGGCTTGGATAGTCAGTATCACATTTTTTTCCTCCTTTAAATTTGCATCTGCAATTTCTGCCCACTGTTGCCAGTGCTGCCATCTTAGGCTAAATCAAACATCTCCAATCCCTCTTCTGTTTAATAAACTTCAAATACTTGAAGGTAACTATAGTGTATCTTATCTTCCCTAACTTATCTTCTCCGGAGGAAACACCGCCCCCTTTCCTTCATCTCATATTATACGTGAATTCCTTAATAAATTCAAATGATCAGACTTAAATTTATTTAGTAAATTGACCTTTTTTCATAAAGCAGTGGTACTAAAATGAGATTAGGTGTACAGTTTGGCTTTTTTTTTTCAAAGTGGTAATGACCTTTTCTCTTTTCCCTAAATGGAATTATCACTTTCTGTAGGTGGTTGTTATTTAGAGATGGGTTACAGCTGAATTTTTCAGAAGCTGTAAATGATGAAAAGCTATAAAATATTGATATCTACACTAATGACTTGCATTGATAAGGAAGTCATGAAAGAGTCCAGAATTTGCTTAATTTTGTTTTTAACTGGACCTGCCTAAGATTTCATTCATATGAGGCATGGGTTGGCAAACCACCAATGTCTGGGCCAAATATAGTCCACTTCTTGCTTTTGCATGGCCCTTGAACTAAGACTTTTTTTTTCACACTTTGGAATTGTTTTATTGTATTTAAAATATTAAAAAAAATTCTTAGCTAGCAGGCCATATGAAATTAGTACTCAGGGAGTAGTTTGCTGACTTCTTATAAAGGGAACTTTTTGTGTGAGGAAACACCTTCTGTTCATTTGGCATTTCATTTGTAATTTTTCACCTTAGAGAGTTTCCTGGGACACTGTAGAGAACAAGTATTCTTCCCACAATCACACAGCAAAGTTCCTTTCATAATATAGACCTGATTCTGTATCTCTTGGCTCTAAAGTCAATTCACTTTTCACTATACCCAGAGTATTTCACAGAGAGGATTGATTAGGGTTCTTCCTAATCTTATCCTTTTCTATGTGTCCGACAGTGCCAAGAATAAGGCCATGCACACAATAATCGTGCAAGAAACACTTTTTGAATAAATGAATGATAGGGTAGAGAGATTAGCTACAATATTTGAGTTCATGGGGCTGTGTGATTTGCTTAAAATCCCCAATCAATCAATCAATCAATCAACATTTATTAAATACCTTCTGCGTCTGGACACTGTTGAGCATGGTCAATAAAACACTGAGCTAAGCTTTAACATAGGCTTCTAAAACAATTTGCCTGTGAGGCATTTGCATATGAGGCAAAAAAAAAAACAAATTCCCTGTTACCTGGCCTATGAACATTTCCAGTAAGTAGTGTGCCTGATCAGAACCTCCCCACATGAGATAATGCCCAAAAGCTATAAGAAAAAAAAAAGTCATGAGAATCTCTTTCATCTAATCTTATCTCCAGCACTGATCTGGAGAATCTGCACCTTATGCAATTCTCTTGGGTAAAAGTCAAAGCTGTAATCCACTCCACCACCATTTCCAAAACAACAATAACATAACAAACAAACAAACAAACAAACAAACAACAACAACAACAACACCCTGAGAAATTCTGCCCTAAAACAGAATTCTGGAAATTTAGACTTGGAAATGGTCTTTTAGCTTCATACATGACAGAGCTCAGGTGCAATCTCCTACCTAAGATTTGTTTTCAATTCCCCATTCTATCCTCAAAGGCTACTTCTTCCTCCCTCCCTCTTGAAATTCTTTTGTACCTCGCTTTAATTTTTTGTGCACAGTAAAATACAAGTTCCTTGAGAACAGGTCTTCTTTTCCTTTTATCTTTGTATCCCAAGGTGCTCAGGCTGTGTTTTGTACGTAATAGGCTCTTAATATGTTTATGAGGTTGAACTGAATCTCCTTTATTTTGTAAAAGAGGAAATTGCAGCCTAGCTGGGTTAATCAGTCCATTATTTTATATATCTGAAATACTCTATGTCTCTCCATGGATAGCAATAGCAGTAGCAACTATGAAGTTCAAAGCAACATTAGAATAATTAATGAGTATGCTGACATAGCAATGCTGAAAGGCAAGCTTCATTATCTCTGCTGAACAAAGAAAAACCAAAGCAGGCTGAATATTTTCCCCCCACAGAAATCCTGAATGTCAGTAGTTTAGTACAGAAGAAAAGACCTAGCTTCTGATCTGCTCTTCCTAGCTCTAACATCTGCATTCTGTACCGTAGTTATTGATTCTATTTACAAAAATAGTATTTGAAAAATGGGACTACATGTAGTTATCAAGTTCAAAGATGATTCCCCTCCCCCTGAAATTAATTGGTCAGGACAGTAAGAGCCTCTACTTGTCAGCTGCCTATGGCTATAAGACTGTCCCTGGACTGAGCACTGAGGCTTGTGGGCAGCACACATATATGTTTTCTCATTATACCACTTGTTATGATGTTGTCCCATTCTCTTTTCCCTGGAAAAGAGAGCCCAATGACAAATTCTAGATTACTAGAACACCCGGTGGTTCTCATCAAAACATCCACGTTATCTCATTTTTGTTGTCCTCTGTAACAGCCCCAGGAGGGAATTTATGGGCCCACTAATGACCTTTCACTGTCCAGTGGGAGGGTATCACCAAGCTATTGTTTGCAAGAAAAGTTTCATTTACAAAAATATTTTATTCTTTTCTTCCATCTCCAACAGTCTACTAGTGACCTGATCATTGCATATGGACCCTTCAGGCAGGAAATATTTTTGATTCTTTCCTTTATTAGAACTGATAGAAACAGGTTTACAATGTCACCTGACAGTATAAAATAAGCATATGATTAGTCTTTCAGTAACTGTGCCAAGATCTATCCTTATCAGGGTAAGTTCTTCCCTTTGTCCCCTAAGTCCTCATTCTAGGTAGGTTCTTCCTTTTACCTCAAGAATAGTGACTGGTGAATGGCTACTCCCCATAGGAAGCTTATAAAATCTATCTGGATGAGACAAGGCACGGCTTTCATGAACAAGGTCTTTCCTCTTAATGTTGCCTCATATCATTTTTTCTATTCCTTTTACCTTGTTTCTTCAGCTCCTATATATTCCCTGGCTCTCAATGCTGAACACTTCTGCCCTATCCTGACACTTTCTAATTTTCACCAAATCCAGTCTCAGACACTACCTGGCTGTGTGAACTGGGCAAGTCACTTAACTTTTGTCTACCTCAGTTTCCTCAACTGTAAAAGGGAGATAATAATAGTATCTACCTTTCAGTGTTTTTATGTGAATCACATGAAATAATATTTATAAAGATGTTAGCTTAGTGTTTGGCATTCAGTAGGTGCTTAATAAATACTTATTCCCTTCACTACCTTTTTCTTAACTTTCTAATTGTCATGCTACCTGACTTTGACTCACTTCTTACCTTGATTCAGGATTTTTTTTGTATGCTTTTGATATTGAACTGATGATTTGTTTCTGATACTCAGTCTAATTTTTAACTTCATCTAAACCTTGAAAGCAGAATGGTATACAGGAATTTGAAGTCAAAGGACTTGGGTCTAAATCTTGTCTTACTCTTACTGAGACAGAGCAGGGATTATCTTACTTGTTTATTTACATCCTCAGTACTGAGCACAGTACTTTGTACAGAGTAAGCTCTTAATAAATGCTTTTATTTTCAAATCCATTCATTCATATTTCCTGTGTCACATAGGACAAGTAATTGAATCTTTCTGGGCTATAGATTATTCATATATAAAGTGAGGGAGATGGATGAGATGAACCCTTTCAACTCAAAATCAGTGATCATGAAGTAATAATGATCTTGGGCTCATTCTTGTTCCTCATAGATGGTACTGTATCTCCTATCTCCATGCTTTTGTGTTGGAGGAGCTTCATATTTGCAATGCACTCCCTCTGTACCACATGATGCCTTTCTTCATCCCCTTAATCACTAGAGAGCTTCCCACCTCATCAATTTTTTGGTATCTATGTTTTATATATATATATATATATATATATATATATAATATGTGTGTGTGTATATACACATATGTATATGTGTATATACATATATGTGTATATATACATATACACATATACATGTACATATACATGCACATACATCCATATATGTGTGTATATGTATGTATATATGTGTGTGTGTATATGTATGTGTATATGCTCCATACGTTGCCAGCATGCTCCTGTAAATACACATAATCCCACCCCTTTTTAAGTTGTTTTTCATTGTTGTCTTCACTTATTAGAATACAAACTACTCGAAAACAGAGACTCTCTTTTCTTTTTGCTCATTTTCGTAACCCCAGAACTCAGCACAATGCTTGCTAGCCACAGGCAGTGGTTAATAAAAACTTGTTGCTCCACCTTTCCTTTGTATCTCTAGTGACTGCACTCAGTTTCTCTAAGTGTTTCTATGACCTGCTATTGTCAGCAGTTTGTTTCAGCTTTGATAAATGTAAGTTATAATGCAAGTATCAGGTAGAAAGTAATTCTAACTTCATTTCATTATAAATTGATTATTATTTTATTATGATTATAATTAATTATTATTTTACTGTGAATTAGTTATGATGTTGAGTTAGAGAAAAAAGTAATTTCTTTTCTCAGACATATTTTCTATATGTGGATACTGTATTTTGTATGGATGATATGGAGACAAGAGATACATAGATTGTCAAATCCCAATTTAAAAACAGCCTGTTCTAAGAAAGAGACAACTGAAATTAGGGTGCATATATCCACTCTTCAATTTACTTTAAGCTGACTGGACATACATTGCACTGGAGTTCAATCCAAAACTGGGCCCCCCTAAGGGGGCCAATTGAGAACTGGCTTGATTTGAGATTCAGAGGTACAGGATTATATGCCCCTCAAAGAATAGATATTCCCAAGGGGTGCCATTCAATTCTGAATGTTCAACACAGTGGGATGTGGGCTAGATATGAAGTCTTGAGTACTGTGACTTAGGTCACTTAATCTTGGTCTATTGGGGCTGATATCATCCCCCTCATTCATACAGAGGAAATATCACCCCCAGTCTCCAGCTTTCTAGGCAGAAGAATCTGTCTCCATCCAAACCTGAGCAGATTAAATCAGGCTTGGGGTGGAGTTTGAACAGGATAAGACTCTATGCAATCTTATTATTACTAATATCCTTGTGAAGAACTTTAGAGAACAGTGGGGAATGGGGGGAGGGGGGAGTCAGGAGCTCTGAGTCTCCAAGACACTAATTACCAAGAGAAATCATTTTTCATGAGATATATTGATAAAGATAAATATATAGATAGATAGATATAGCTGCATATCTTTATATCTATACATACACACACACACACACACACACACACAGAGAAAAAGACAATATTCATGGGTATTATGGCTAAATATGATCTGAGTCATGGCCTACTTTTGAAGCAACAGCAGCCAGAGATAAGGGATGAAGGGCAGGCAAGACACAAGACTACCAAAGTTGGGCAATTTTTTTTCCAGTTTCCAAGCAAGAATATTGGCCTAGAATTGGATTTTTTGTCAGTCTTATATATTTTAGTTTACTGCACCATAGCTTCAGAACAATAGCTGTTATTCTGATCATTCTCAAAAGGGAATATAGCTCTTAGCTTAATCTAACCAATCCATTGCCTTCCTATGAAATGTTGTTTAGACATAAAGATTATTATGAATAGGGAGTAGCAAGTAAATCTATTTATCAAAGTTAAACAGTAAACAGAAGTAAGGGTAGTTAAATGAATCAGAATTGATTAAAGAATACATAATGAAATCATAAGGGAGATCTTCACCTGGGAGGAAGATGAAGTGACTAAGATCAAAACAAGGGAGAGAGAACAATCTCATCCCAAGAAAGTCCACTCTCTGCAGTCTCTAGGGGCAATGGCTTCCCTTTATATGTCTGCAGCTCCAGAGTTCCAGTCTCTCTGTCTCTCTGTCTCTCTCTCTCTCTCTCTCTCTCTCTCTCTCTCCATATAGATTTGTGTGTGTAGGTGTGTAGGTGTGACCTCTCTTGGGATCCTCTCTCAAAATTTATTTACAGCAAATTAGATTAAATCTCTGACATCAGTACACAGAATCATGCTCAGCATTTTCTGTGCCAATTGGAAGTCATGTTTTCTGCATGAACCCAACAGGGCTATCCCATTCCTATCACCCCACGGTGGGAATGGCTGTGACACAGGGTTAGCCCTGTGGTGAAATATAGTAAGAGTATCATCCAACTTAATAGGGAGATTACCATTCTGGAAATCCTTCTAAATTGTGGAGAGGATCTGGAGAGGATCAATTTGATTGACACAAGACAGGGTCTATACAATTAACATTTTAACTTGACAAGCTCCAGTTGGAATGGAATGTTCTTATGTGACTTGATGATGAAGGGAAAGCAATAAGAATGTTTGCATGCTTCTTCTTGGATTTTCTGGGAATGGGTAAGTGTAGGCAAGTAGTACACTGCAGTGGAAAGAACACTTTCTCTGAAGTCAGAGGAACTGGGTTCAAATTCTACCTTTGATGCTTACTGATGGGGTGGTGGGACCTGGACCCCTAAAAAGGAAAAGACCACATCTTTGAAATCAATCCAGTCCCTGAATTTTCCTATACATTTCAGCAGCCGAGATCACTAGCACCTCTGCCCAAGCCACCCAAATCAAGTGGCCCTCCCCAGACTACTTGCACATACTGACCATTCCTTAATCCCATCTAGATCCTTTCATTGTCCTTTTGGTATATAAACATCAGTCTCATCCTCATCAGTCTGCAAGTTCTGTAGAAACTTTGCCCATTGGCATTCAAATAAACTTTACCTCTTCATGAGAAGACCATCTGAGTGTGTGAATTCTTTCCAGGAAGCTCCACCTTGTACTCTTATATCTTGGGATTTCCAGCAGCTCTAAACTACATAACTTACTATCTGTTTAACCTTGGGAAACTCACTTAGCCTCCTGGGTCTCAGTTTTCTCATCTCTAAAACAAGGGAGTGGGACTAGATATCCTCTGAGGTATATTCTAACTCTACATCTATGATCCTGCTTCTCAAAAGACTCAGTGAAAAGAAATACAAAAAGGAAACTAAGACTGGCCTGGGGGTAACTCTGAAGGTCAGCCCTTAAAGAAGGAGATTATTCAGACAAAAATAAAAGGAAGAAGGAAGTTTTGGTTCCCAGTAGTGCTTACCAGGATTAACTGATAAAACCTTTGTAAACTTAGAAATTTTCCTTCAGTTTATAATTTTATCTGCTTGTAGCTGTCCCTGAAGTGTTTTGTAGCAAAACCCTCAACACACACACACACACACACACACACACACACACACACACACAAACACAATAAACAAGCAAACAGACAAACAAAAACACCTTTAAAAGAGCTATGTGTGATTACTAGGGGGAAGGAAAGGCAAAAACAGAAAATGTCTGCTAAGATGAGTTTCAGGAACCTGATACAGAGAGAAGAGATGGTGGCAGCAAAAACACAGAACTGGATAGCAGCAAGCCAAGTCTTAGCACTTGGTGTTTAAAAAAAAATGGAGTCTAAAGGTGCACTGGGTCTAAGCTGCTATAAGCTCTCTTCCTGTTATTTTCACTTCCTTCACAAGGAAAGTGATCTTTCTATCACATTCCATAAGATCATGTTCATCAGAATTCAGAAAGGGCTGAGAAATGGTTGATATGGTGTCCAGGAGACATGCCAGGAACAGAACAGAAGTCTGTACCCAATGTTTATCAATCTAACCAAGGCCTTTGACACTGTCAATCATGATGGCTTACAGGAAATTATGTCAAAATTTGGTTGCCTGAAGTTCATCAGTATTGTGCACCAATTTCATCAAGGTATGCTTGCCGAGGTTCTGCAGTACACATGATACCCCTTGGCTATATGCTGCAGCACCCCTGAGTGGGCCCAAACCATGGCAAAATATAATTGGAAAGTCAATCAATCAATCATTAATACAATGAAATACAAAATAAATAAAAATACAATAAAACAAAGAAAATATTACATTTCAAAATGAAGTCAATATGCAATGGGTAGGGATCCTTATCTATAGATTAGTGGCCCTATTCCTACTGGCATTTAACACCACTGATATACACTATAAATATACTAAGCAATATGATTGTGACATTTCAAAAGGTTTAAGAGACATAGTTTCTGGGTAAGAAATTATCTCTAATCATTTAGCCCTCAGTCTTAGGATATCTGGACAAAGGATCTGGTTCCACCCAAATTTGAATATAACAAAATGGGCTTCCCCACCTTAGATTAAATTTTTTGCTAGGTTGGGTGAGGTCTGACCAAGATGAGGAGAGTTAATGGAATCTCTTTGTCTGTTATGTTCTTCAAGAAAATGAAACTTTTTAAAATGAGGAATTTAGGGAAAAGAAGAGACCTCTGATTCTCCCCAAGATATTATTTACTAATAATAATTTTTCTTATAAGCAAATGTGAGATCTTAATCCATTGGGCCTCAACAAGAATTTAGGATGCAATGCTAAATCTAAATTGTCAACGAAATGGTACTTCAGTAAGACAAGATTCTCAACCTTCAAACATGCAGTTAGGCCAAAGAGATCCTATAAGAGTACCTTCAGAAAACAGCAAACAACCCCTAGCTACAATGACCAGTAACTTTAGATTTCTTCTCAACATTAGTTACATCTACTTATCAAACCTGCACGTCTTCTAAACATGTCAAATTCAATATATCCAAAACATAACTTTGTATCTGTCACCCATAAATCAGCAGTATATTGGTACATGTTTTAACAACTGACCTACTTGCAAAAAAACTTATGCACGGCATCCTTTTAATTATTACAATTTTCTTTATTACTTTCTTAAGTCTAGATAATTCAGACCAATAAATCAAGCCCTGAATTGTAGCATTTGCTGATTTTTGAAGTTACAAGTGTGCACAGTGAAAATCGAACATTTTGTTTCATGAGAGACTACAAGTTGACTCCAGCATCCTCCTTTTCCAAAAGCAACATTTCTGTCTTGTTAGTCACTATGACCACAACCTTGGCATCATCCTTTGTACCTCATTCTCATTCTCCCTAAACATTTATATATTGCCAAATCTTGTCATTTCTACTTTTTGTTTTGTTTTGTTTTGGCTAGGCAATGGGGTTAAGTGACTTGCCCACAGTCACACAGCTAGTAAGTGTTATGTGTCTGAAGCTGGATTTGAACTCAGGTCTTCCTGAATCCAGGGCTGGTGCTTTATCAACTGCACCACCTAGCCACCCCTTGTCATTTCTACTTTCACAACATCTAATAGCTTCTTTTCACTCACACACCCACCGTACAAGTTCAGGTCCTTAGAATCTCTCACTTGGACTATTTAAAAGCCTTCAAATTGGTCTCCTTGCCTCTAATCTATCCCCAGTTCAATCCATCCTCCACTCAGCTGTCAGAGACTTTCCTATAGGAAATAGAAAGTTCGACCAAATTTGACCAGATCACTTTTAGTACGTGATAAACTGCAGTGACTCCATAATACCTCCAAGATTAAATATGAAATCCTCTGTTTGGCATTTAAATCCTTTGTGATCTGGGCCTTTGCTACATTTCTACTTTTCTTATACTTAACTCACTTCTATATACTCTATAATCCAGCCACACTGAAACGTTCCTTGTAGCTCATGCATGACATTCCATCTTCCGATTCCATGCCTTTGGCTTGGATATTTCCCATAACTAGAATGCTGTTGTAATGGAGGACTGGTCAATAAGTCTAGTTCTAATGACCCTATGCGTAATGCATAAGTGTGCTTGGCTAATTCCCCATGTAGAAGAACCTGGGCATATTACTTTTAAAAGAATAGTAATAATATGTAATGCAAGTACCTTGGAGAGGTTTTTGACAATGCAGAAAGATTGTGTGCCTGGTTGTGATCTGCTAACTATGTGACAAATGGTGTAGTTGTAGAACTGGAACTAGAAGCACCTTTTGAAAGCTTACACGTTGTCTGGGCCTCTTTCTGTTGTTTTTGTACTTCTTTCAATTTGATTTCTTCATTAATAGCATGCAGTGTAATAATGCTAAAGGAAAGAAGCCTCAGACCTTCTCCCCATCAGAGGCCAACAGATGACTCTGAGAAAATGGGCTTCAGTTTTGTTTTGTTTTGCTTTATTTCCTGTTACAACATTTATTCTTTCATTTTAAGTGAAAGAAATTACAGGTAATAAACTTAAGAGTATTACAAGATAGAGAAAGAGAGCCTTTCTAAAGCCTTTGAATCTAAGAGTTTGGAACTCCAGGAGTCTGGAAAATGAGGCCACACTGTGTTTTCAAAGTAGCTTAACATTTATGCCCTGAAGATCAAGGAAAAGCAAGATCAAACCTAGTGGCAGTGACACTGAATTTGGAAGTGAACTTGGTGGGACAAATGCTTTATTTAAACTCTATTATTCTTTCCATGGTAGTCTTTTCATCTTCTCCCTCCCCTACACCCCTGTCTTTCTTCTAAAATTGTCTTCCATCTGCATGACAAGTATTTTATATATATACACAGTTATTTCCATGATGTCTCCTCTATTACAATGTGAACTTCTTGAGGGCAAGGACATGTTTTTGCCTTTCCTTATATCCCCAGCTCTTAGCATAGAGCCTGGTGCATAGTAATGACTTAATAAATGCTGATTGACCAGTTGAACAACTGAAAAATCACCCAGATGATGCAGTCAGGCCCAACCTCCTTTTGGTTTGAATATCACAGAGTAGACCAATAATAATCAGAATACTAGTTTACATAAGCAACCATCAGAAATGGGTGGGAGCTGTCTACTGGTTCTTATAATCACTCAACGCTGCACCGCGGAGCTTATTCTATTGACAACCTAGCTTAGGAGGTTTCTACTAGCCATGGGTGCAGCTGCAGGGGTGGTTTGTGTTCCTAAATGGACTGGATGGTCAGCAGAGTCACATAGCAGACAATAGGCCTGTGCAAGTATTCTGCTCAGAATAACTGAAAAAGGATAGTGAGCACAATTTCCATAAATCAGAGATATCAGAGCAGCCGGTATGAAAAGGTTACTCATTGTTAGCTAGGGACACTTTTTAATTTGTACTTATGGCTTATTATTTTTAATATAGGGAAGGAGAGAGAGAGAGAGAGAGAGAGAGAGAGAGAGAGAGAGAGAGAGAGAGAGAGAGAGAGAGGGAGGGAGAGGGAGAAGGAGAGGGAGAGGGAGAGGGAGAGGGAGAGGGAGAGGGAGAGGGAGAGGGAGAGGGAGAGGGAGAGGGAGAGGGAGAGAAGATTGGACTCAGGGAAATATAAATTTAAATTCTGCTTCTGATCTGATTGAAGAGTTAAAAATGCTACTTGAATATATACTATATATGGCCTTGGAGAAGATAATTAATTTCTCTGGGATTCAGTTTCCTCATGCGTAAAATTAATTTGTTTATTCACTCATTAATTTACTTGTTTATTTATCTGTTCATTAATTTCTCTACCTACCTATCTGTTTACTATCTATTTACTTACTTATCTGGGGGGCTATGTTTCCATATCTCACCCAGTGTATTAAGTGCAATGACCACTTACGGGGTTGATCCCAATACTGAATGGCTTGGAAGCTATAACCTATTCTGTTTCTGATCTCAGTCAGTTTGCCAGCCACCAATCCTTAAGTCTTGCTCCCAGGGGCTTTTCATATTGGTGCCATCAAGAAATGGAATAGAGAGTATGGGGAGCTGTGAGCAGCCCAGTTTAATAAGAATGTAGAGTATGCAAAGGGAAGTAATATGAAAATGACTGTAAAAATAAGTGTGAGTCAGATTATAGAGGGCATAATAGCTTACATTTATTTAGCACTTTAAGGTTTACAAAGAACTTAACAGAAGGAGAAAGTAAATGCCACTAGAAATTCCCAGTGAGCAAATTTGGACAATTATATGGGCATAACTGGGGTGTCCCCATCTGCCTTGCTGCTACCTTTTAAAAACACCTGGACTTGTTCCAATGCCACCAGAAAAGCAAGGCTGAGAAACAAGGATTTAATGAATTGCTTGTACATCATTTTCTTCTAATTTACCAAAACAGAATGTTCATAACTAAAATGTAAAAAAAAATGGTTAGAGGCAAAATATGGAAACAAGTGCTTCACCAGAGGACTGAGTATGTTTGTATGGGGAATAATACAAACCATTTTGGAGAGGAAGTAGTGGTGGGTTATTGAATTTATCCTCTGTTGTTCAAAAAAGCCCATCATTTTATTTTGTTATTTAAAAATTGACTTCAGGCTTAGTCCCAAATTATCTAGAAAAGTTTAGTCAATCTCAGAGAGAGCATTATGCCTGAGTTTCCTCTCTGTGAATAAGATGAACTCTGCTTAGGGGGAAAATAACAGTAAAGGTTTCAATTTTTTTTTTTCAGAAAAACTAAAAAGTAGTTCATAAAAAGGACTCCAAGAGAAATATTCTTCCTATAACCATCAGTGCTATTGTATAAACAGGGTAAATAGCCAAAAGTTGATTGTCTGTGTTGCCCTGTCATTCAAGTTCTGAAATGCACCATGTTTTCTATACTTTGGGAATTTGTCCCATCTACCATTTGGAACTCAATGGTCACTATGGTGAAGCTGCTTCTTTAAGAGAAAACTCAGAACAGCTAGATAAAATAGCTTTATCAGGCCAGTGAAATCACCCTCAGGGACTAATCAAAGGCCTTGGACCAGTCAGTTTTCTTCCCAAAGAGACATAGAACTTTGAAGCTGGAAAAGTCATTCCATATATTTCACATTCAGGCCTTTTCTCAAGCTGTTGCTGGGTTTTGAATGCTCTCCCTTCTTACTTCTGCTCCTAGAATCCCTAGTCCTCTGCAAGGCTCTACCCAAGTGCTACCTCCTAAGTAAAGTTTTTCTTCACCTCTCCCCCCTTCTCCTAGCGAGATGTGAATGCTTTCTTTATACCCTGAATTTTCATTATATCTCTTCTGTACATAATTCACATTTACTTATCTGGCTGTAAGTTTTATTCACACAAAATTAAGAAGATAAGCTTTTGGAGGGCACTACATTACTGTTTATATCACCTATTTTTACAATCTTATTTCATATCACCTTCCTTTGCACACTCTGCATTCCTATTAAACTGGGTTACTCACTGCTCTCCATACTCTGTATTCCATCTCTTGCCTTGGTCTTTTAGTGTTGTTTTTGTGTCTCAGGCATCTTGTACAGTGTCTTGCAAATAGTAAGTAATTAAAAAAATTTTTTTAAGTAAAAAAAAAATTAAAAATTGAAAAAAAATTAAAAATCCACTGAATTGAATCCTTGAATTGAAGCTTTCTTAGAAATTATCCAGACCAATTGTCTTCATTTTTCAGATAAAGAGACTGAGGCTCAATGATGAGAAATGTCTTGCCCAGAGTCACACATTAAGTAACAGATATGGGATTAGAATTCTGATTTCTGGAATACCCTAAATAGTCTTCTTTCTAATGTGCCACTTAGTGTCCTTACACCAGTCTAATGTCAGGAAAAATGGACCCCATAGAAAGTCTAGCAAAAGGTTTTTGAAATTATTAGGAACCTCATTCACAGTGTTAGGACAGCAGAGTGTATAAAAGAGGATTATTCTCCTTTCTTGTCTTAAAAAGCTCAAGCAAATCAATATTTCAGATCTATATTTTGCAGCCTCCTAGCTCCATCAAACCATTTGGTGGACAATTCATCTCCCTACTCTTCAAGTCCCAGCTCTAACAGGTACCAGGCCTGACTGGCATATCTTTGTCTCACTGCTACATCTCACTCTGACCTTTAGCTGGGTTCCCAATACAGGCTCTGTATGCCATGTCAAAATTGAAAACTTTACAGTTAGAAGGAAAGCATAGGATTGTGATCAATATGAGAGAAGCAATTCTATGTTGCTTTCTCTACACCCCAACCCTTTACTTTTACTTATGGACAGTCAGTCAGGTAGTTTATCTTTCATATCCCTCACCCACTGCCTACAACCCCCCCAACTAGTCCTGTCAAATAGCAGCTTAGGATAGATTAAATCCTTAATGGTAAGCAGAGTTTTATATATTGATTTGTGGAAATCACACTTTAGCAGACCCATTCCAGAAATACCTGCTAAAGTGTAAAGAAGAAAAATTGATCCACATTGTACCTCTGTATTACAGAATCTACCTTTATCTAAGTACAGAAATAAGAAGTAAGCTCAGCTAGCAAGTTCCAGATAGACATGTATCTGACTTCATGGTTCTGTTTTCACTTGCTCCCCATTGGCATACATTGTGTCTGAATTCTTCTGCAGCATGAGGCACAAATCTAGACTGACATAGACCACCATAACCTCCCCCAACCATACCAGTATTAATACAAAGGGACAAGAGGCAGAACCAAACACAGCTGGCACACTTCTATACACATCTTTCAAACTTCTTATCTTTCCCCCAGCAGGCACTGCTGTGATGATCAAAAACTCCCTCCACATTGATGAAGGCCTTCTATAGCACTGCAGCTCACACCTAAAATGTTAAGTAACTTGCCCATGGTTCCACAGCTAATATCTAAGGTTACATTTGAATCTTCCTAATTCCAGGTCCAATGCTCTATCCATTGTGCCAACTAGCCATCTCCCATACTAGGCATTTAATAGTTAATTGATTGGTAGGGAGCTCTCTACAGCACAGACAACTAAAATTACTTGTTCAGTATCACATAACCAATATGTGCCAGAGACAGGAGCTGACTCTGAGGCCAGCATTATGCAACGTTCTTCTTGATTCTTTACTACGTCTTACCATAAATCCTATGCAAAAAACACGTCTAGAGATCTTCTGTACCATATAAGATTTTGTGGATACTCATGTAAAACCTTTCACTTCATGGTAACCCAGCTGCTTTTCTAAGCAAATTTCTCCTTTATAAAGTCTTTTATGTACCTTCTTAATGTATAAGTCATTGTTAGAAATATATTGAAATCTACTTATAGTCAGGATACCTTTTTCCCTGTGGAAGATCTGCAGTTTTGGTTCTTCTGAAGCACTTTTGTTCTGTAATTTGTAGTTATATGTAATATTACCAAGATAATGTTTATTTTAAGAGTTTTGCTGATAAGAAGTTTCCTCTGACTATTGAAAACACATTCACAATGATCCAGTTCCTTCCTTTCTTCCTTTTTAAATCTGGACTCAGACTACTTGACATCTGCAGTTTCTAGGTCACACATATGCATGCCTACATACAGACACACCGTGTATGTGCATATTCTCTGATAAACTACTCAGGAGATTACACAGCCAACTGCATCTTATAGTTAAGATGCATCCATCATCCACTTAGTTTTTCTTGTGAAGAAGCTCTATTTTGCTTTATGAGGAGCTTCATAGTTTCAGAGCTCGTTCCAAAGAGCAACATCTGGAGAACCTTTTTCCATGTGGACTTCGTGTCAAAATCCATCACTTCATTCATGAAAATGATGAATACATTTCAAGAGGATTCATTTTGTTTTATGTCTTAATATCAATAAACAGAAGATTGTTCAGTGAATCAACAAGCATTTATCAAGAGTTCACCATGGCCCAGGCATTTTGCTAGCATTAGAAGTATAAATACCAAAAGAGAACCCCACCCCCTCAAAAAGCTAACATTTTACAACAGTTAAATAAAACCATATATTATTACTTAAAGAATCTTGAAAGATTCTTTATATATGTACCAGTGACACTTCTCTGGAGGATAAAATTTAAAGCTTTATATTGCTATGTTTAATCCAATGCTTTTTTTGTCACAATAGTAACAAAATATACTAGATTCATTCCCAGAAGATATGCTAATTGAGGTTGTCTTATGTTCCTTATACTGTTGTAAGCCCTACATATTCCCCTTACTCTATATCTTTAACACAACAGCATCCAATAAATATATTCTAACACTTTTATGGGGTTGCTTTTTGTCTATTATTTTTATTTCTTTAACTCATTTACAAATTTGTTTAAAACCCAAAAAGCAAAGTGTTATACTTAGAACTGTCTTCAAAGACCCATTCCTCACAAAGGGGGTGATTTTTCATAGGTGAACAAGATTAATCACACTTTTTCTTTGGGTGGTCTTATATTGGTAAATCTTTTGACACTTGGGACGATCATGGAAATTCGGTATGTCAGTATTTCATAGCAAATGAGCCCCATTTTTCTTTCTAGCTGGTTTGTCACACTTTTATGGGCAATGGGATGATGGGTATTTTCTCAGCATGGCAAACATCAGGAATCTCTCAAGGAATAAAAGGCATAAGGAAGCAAAGGAATGACAGGGGGTCAGAAAGGATCAGAAACAGAGTGAACAGTAGAGAGAGAATGATTGAGGAGGGAAAGCTGAGCTATTGGAGATAAGAAAAGGAGAAAATAAAAGGAGATAACTGCTTTAAAAAAGAAAAGAAAAGTAAAGAAAAGAAAAGCCAGGTAGAGGAGGGAATATTTGAAAGGAAATTTTTTTTTCTTCATTGATAAAGAAATCTGAGGTAGACAGCACTTTATAATGTCAATTCTTTCTTTAAAATCTTTAATTGGGCACTTCAAAGGATCACAATTAAGCTCTAAAAAATGTGAAGTTGAAATTAAAAGGTCTCCATGGGGACCCACACTATTGAATATCCCGGTAATACCAATGTCCTTATTAAAAACAGAAGGGGGTATTGGTACAAAGTCACAATTCTTAAGCTTTTGGCTAACAAAGAAGCATCAAACTTGATTCCTCTTTCTACTCTCAGGCTGAGAATTAAGCAAAAAAGAAAGTGATTACTGGATATGACACTTTCACCCATGAAAATGTATACACAGACATACAAAGAAATACGTGTATATTTATAAATGTGTACACACACACACACACACACACACACACACACACACACACGCATATACAGACAGAGCCATACAAAAGTTTCCCAGATATTTAAGCTAATTGATGGATCTGATTGTTATCAGGATTTGCACTTAACTATTCCCTTATGGGCCTAATGTAGCCAGGTTAGGACACTGGACTATCTTCATGTTATATTTCATATGTGGAGTGTCCCAAAAATCTTAATACATTTTAAGCTTTAATACCTTCAGAAAAATAAATGATACAAAGTCGAAAAAAAAATGTAAGTTTTAATATTTGGATTTATTTTACACTTTTTTTTAGTTTCACAAATTTGAATACATTTTTAATCTTAATTTTAACAAGACAAGGTACACTTTCAGAATGATACTTTCTTAGCCTGCATATGTTATAGTCTGGACACTATGCATCCTTTATCCATATGGAGAGCTTAGAGGAAGTCATCTTGGTTGGCCATCTTGGTCACCTGTTATATCTCTATTAAGCTTTTGGTGGGGTCACATCAAAATTGTCATATATACATTAAGACTTTCTTCTTTAGATGATATTGAAGATGGAATTAAACAAGAAGAAGAACAACAACAACAACAACAATACTTTAAGTCACTGAGCAGCCCCTAAAAAGAGTTTTTACAAAGTTCAAAGATGGGCTAGTGTGATATATAGCACAAAATAGTGGTTGAATTGAGTTTTAATAAGAAACCTAGCAATATTTCTCTTAATTTTAAATAATTAACATCTCAATTTATTTATTTTTTTGCTTTTGAAGTTACTAAACCTCAAAACTTCACTGACTTTATATATTGTAAAGTCCTCTACTTTTTTTTTCTTTTTATAGTATTTCTGTACTTCTGCCTGCAGCTCTGATGGGAATGAGATATGATCCCCTAAAAGGAAAAGTTCTGGATTTTTCCACATGGTCAAGTCTTTGGTGTTAGCCTGAGGCTATAATCCTCTCATCTGACCTTTCAGTATGACCTATTCCCTATCTCCCAATCACCCCAGCCTACTGGTCATTCCCATCAAGATCCTCCCTAGACACTTTCTCCCAGTTACCTCAGACTACTTGGCCACTCCTAGACCCCTCCCACAGACTTTCTGTATATAAGATCCATCTTGGCTGCCATTAAGGGACTCAGATTCTTAAAATCTAGCCAATGGCTCAGATTCCTTAAGAGTCTAGGCAATGCTTAGATTCTGTAAGAGTCTGACCAATATGGCAGATTGTTAGAATCACACCCACCTTCTATCTGTGTTTCAATAAACTTTGTCTTTGGCTAAAAGAAGGCTTGGTTTGAATTCATTCGGGAAGGACCTGCATGTCACTGTTTCAGGGTCCTAACACCCCTAAACCTCAACAGTTTGGTACCCTGACCAGGAAAACTACCTAATACAAAGTTCTTCTCCAGCCAAGACTGGAAGGTATGTAAGCCTCCCCCCTATCCCTATCCATTTCCCACCCTGCAGTTGGGTCCCTCTCCAAGCAGATGGAGAGGCTTGGCCATGCTTTTCAGACCTGATGCTCAGGTGCCATTCAGATCAGACAATTACTAGGCTGTCTGATGCCTGGGCACATCTTCCATAGCATAGAGGAGAAGGATGGACTCACTATTCAGAAGCATATGCCCAATTCTTTAAATTCTCTCAATTCTCTAGGTGCTGGGAAATTGGGAAAACTTCAGTTACCTTTTAGTTTGTTCATTTTTGTTCATTTGTTTCTTAAGACTTACTCCCAGATCCTCCATTATAGAAGGAGGGACTTCCAGACCCCATGCCCATAATGGGTCAATCCTTTTCAATTACCAAAAAAAAAATCACCTTTTATAAAACTGGAAAAAAAAATACCTTATCTAAAGAACTTAAAAAAATGCTTATGTTCTTTTGCAACACTGATTGGCACTCTTTTACAGCTAGATTTATACTGTCTCCAAGAAGGAAAATAGTTGGAGATACCCTACCTAATGGCCTTCCTTACTTGAGCTGTCTTGGGATACCATTCTCAGAAAAGATTGTAACGTGTTTGTAGCTAGAGCTGCCCTACAAAGGCGAATGGGGGTCAACTGGACCTTTTGGATGACCTTGTTCTTATGGCACCCATGGCTATGCCTCTCCTTCTCTGCCTCTCTTCAACTCCCCATTCTCCCCTAGCTCTTCCTGCTGCTCCCCATTCTCCCATAGTTTCCCCTTTTTCCCATGCCCCTTCTTCCTTGGCCACTCCCTCTTTCTCTTGGTTTTCCATCTCTTTTCCCTTAGCTTACCACCCTTATTTCTTCCCATGTTCACCTTCCATTTCTTCTACCCTGCACTTCCTCTCCTATGCCATCTCCCCAAGGCCACCCCTGCCCAGTTCCTGGCCACTGGTCTTACAACTGCATCTCCTTCCCTGGCCCCTCCCATGAGGTGACACTCACTTTGGTCCAGGCCTTGGGCACTGCCCCCATGGCAGTCTCTGCAGAGTTTTCTTCTCTGACTCCACCCGCTCTTCAGGTGCCAGCTGATCTTTACCTTGCCAGCCAGATCCCCCAGCCTTGCATTCCAATCCAGTTCAGCTAGCACACCCAACCCCTTGTTCACAAGAAGTGGGACTTCCTATGTCCCTTTCCAAGCCCTGGTTCCCAAAGCACCTGCAGGACTTTTTCCTCTAAGGGAAGTTCCTGCCTAGCCCAGTGGGACAATTAGAGTGCATGTCACATTCTCCATTTCAGATCTCACTCAGGTTAAAGAGAAACTGGGTTGATATTCAAAAGATCCCACTAAGTTTACTGAGGGCTTTAGGGATGTGTCCTTACAATTTCAGCTTTCTTGGGGTGATTTGAATATCTTCTTCTACAGCTGTTGTACCACTGAGGAGAAGAGGAGAATCTGAGAACAAGCCCAAAGATTTGGGGACCTTTTGGCTAGCAATAATCCCACAAAATACCCCCCCGGAACAGCTGCTATTCCCACTAGTGACCCAGGATGGGATTATGAGAAGAGTGAGGATAAGGGAGAGAGACCATATGGTAATGTGACTGCTACAAGGCCTAAGAATGCTATTTCAAAAGCAAATGCATTTTCAAAAAATTAAATTACTTTGGGAGAAAGCCTTGCCCTTTTCTAAGACTAGTTGGTAAAAGCTATTAAGAAGTATATGAATTTAGATCCTGACTGTATAGAAGGGGTAGCAAGCCTTAGCTTTTATTTCATTAATCAGTTTGCCCCAGATATTAGAAGGAAACTGCAGAAACTGGCAATGGGATCCCAAACACCTCAGGCCCAATTCCTGGAGATGGCCTTTGGAGTCTTTAACAAGACCTGGTAGCAGCAGAGGGGACAGAACTCGGGAAAGGGCTAGTGGCAGAGAACATGCTCAATTTTTGGCTGCTGCCATGTACAAGAAATGACCCTAGGGGTGCTCCCAGCAACTCTGGCAGTGGGGAAACCTGATTTCAATTCCACAAAGGAAGGTCACTGGTCCAAGGAGTACCCCTCCTGAAGAGGTCTAGAGGTTTTTGGGGTGCTGCTGGAACCCCAAGATAACAGTAGGGGGCCCTGCCTTAAAGAATTCAACTCAAATCTTCTTCAGCCAGAGGAAAAGTTTATTAGTGATAAAACATACAGGCCAGGTGTCGCCCATAAAGACGAGTGGGCTTCAGAGGTTCTCAGCCTTTTGAGTGTGATATTCCCAGCCCTGAATGAGGGTCAGGGTAGATCCTATATACTTTGGGTGACCAGGGAAGGGTCTGAGAAAACGGTCTGGGAAAATGGTTTGGGAAAGGGTCTGGGTGAGAATTCCCAGAGACTGGAATGTCTAAGAGATTGAATAGACAATGGGAATACATAATGAAGGAACTGAAAGGTATGTGAATGAAATTAAAAGGTAGGCTAAGGCTTTCAAAGGGAGATGAGGGGCTGAGGCCTGTAGACAAAAGGGGAGCCAGATTCCCTTTAGGGTAAGGGGCAAAGACCTCAGCTTGGGCCACACCCCATCACTCCCAGGATGCTCCCTCCCCCCAGGGAGCCCTTGGGACTGACGCCTCTGGGACCATGCCCAAGATGTGACCAGGACGGACATTGGAGGAAGGATTGTGTCCAAGGTTGCAAAAGTGGTGGAGTCATCCCCTAGTGCCCTGTCCTCCAGTCTTCTCAAGCCTGGGAATATCAGGGGAGCCTAGGGCTTGGCAGTGCTCCCACTTTATCCATTTCTCTCACTGAGCCCTGGGCAAAAATAAAGGCCAAAGATAAGGTTACCTGTTTTATCATAGCTGTGTTTTCTCTTTTAACCAATTACTCTGACCCTACTCGCTGTTGGGTCATGGGCATCAAAGGGAAAGGGACCTCTTGAGACAAGCCTCCTCTCTTGCCTATTTGAGGATCTATTATTTGAACATTCCCTCCTTATGCTCTCTTCTTGCTCTGCCCCCTTGTTGGGAAGGGATCTGATGGTGAAATTGGGGAGTCAATTTTCTCTAGTTAAGCCTCCTATCTCCCTTTTCCCTCTGTTCACTAGACCTCCTCATGTTCCCCCAGAAGTGTGGGAGCCAATTGAGCCAATTGTTTTGTTTCAGGGAATTCCTAGGGGGGCTACTAATGCCACCCTAGCCATTGTTTGCCTCCAAGACCCTAATGTGTTCTATAGAGTGTCTCTGAACAAAGTTCTGATAGCATGCCAATCTGTATACTATCTGGACTATGAACTAATGGTTATCTCTATCATGTTAACCTTACAGAGGACAAGGACAATCCTGTCTATCCCTGTTCCAGTCACTAAGAAACACCTTCATGGCTGGATTTGGTAGATTCTGGATCCTTAATTTTGGTCTTATTGCTAAACCCCTTTATGACTCTACTTAAGGCCCTGACTCACTCTCTGTAGAGTGGGGCCCCCAACCAGGCCAAAGCTTTTGAGACTTTAAAAACTAAATTGACCACCACCCAGGGCATTAGCTCTACCCAATCTAGAAAAACTTTTCACTCTGTGTGTAGATGAAAGGAGAGGACAGGCTTTGGGAGTCCTAATCCAATGCTTAGGAACTGACCCCAAACCAGTTGTCTATTTCTGAAGACAGATTCTGTTGCCTCCATGGCCTTCATGCCTCCAGGCATCAGGTGCTACAGACATTCTATTCAAAAGCCATCCAACAGGCAGTAAGCTAGGAGATGGGTTCCATCCTTCCCCACCCCCTCCACCTTTGAATTCACCCTCCCCAACCTGGCCAAAGGAAGGGTGGGGGAGGGGCAGCAGCTATAGCATAGGCCCCACTGGCAATGGCTTTGGGCCTTGGGGCAACCCAGAAAGCCTGGAAATAACACTCAGGTTCAGTACTCACCACCCCATCCCACCCCCACCTCAACCCCCACAGCCTTGGGGAGAGAGGGAATGGAGATGGGACAAGGTAAAGAAGGCCACCATCAAGAACTTGGGTAACCTTGCTCTTTTAAAGTTGTAGTTTTTAACATGTTAATGATGAGATGCAGATTGTGTAAAGCAATTTGGAAATGCATTTAACAAAATTGAAGTCACCTGATTGATAATGGGATTCTTTTAAGTTTCAAGTTGTTAAACTTTTGCATCAGTTATATCAAGCAACTTTTCATAATTTGGTTAAGCTAAAATAATTGAACTATATCGTTGGTTACTGTTTTAATGTATAAACTTGCCAAAAAATCTTGTGCAAGTTATGGAGTTCCTAAACTATGAACTTGGCTTGCTGAGAATTTTCAAGTATATAAAATTGATCCCTTAACAATTGGCTTTTACATCATGACAAACTTGAATTTGAGATGTAAATCTTGGAAAAGTTTTCCCTAAGCTGTGATGAGCGAAACTTGCTGTTTGAGGTAAAACCTCATGGGATAGTAAATAATTTTATTTTTAGTTGTCTGATGGATCATAATAATCCATTAATAATCAATAATCTACCACCTGAGAGAAATGTCACGAGCTACTCAGAGAGAATGTGATACAGGTGAGAGATCTGCCTCTGGGAAAAGCTGAGAAGACAATTTTAGCCTCAGTCTAAGAATGGGATTCACCTGGCTCAGTTTTCCCATTGTGTTCCTTTGAAAAAGAATGTTACCCACTTGGCTATTGCTGAGTCTGGCTATGAGGTGGAATTAATACTGCATGGCTGGAAAACTGAATTATCTGAATTCAAGCAGAGCTAAGGATATTTTATCCTGTCATATTTGGGACCTAAATATTGTCCCTGCTTTATCTTTTTATAGCAAATGTCTATAGTCAGAGTAAATAGACAGGAAAAGATATAAGCACAATGCAAGTATATGAGATCTTGCTGTTTTGACCTGAATATGTGGTCATTCTATATCCCAAATTACTGAAATTAAATCAGAAACAAATTCAGTTTGGTTTTGGGAAGAAAGACATTTGGAATCAGAGTGGAAGCTTGGGGCAGTGACAGGATCAGACAATCCTGCAGGTCAAATGTAAATGATTTTAATGTGGCTCTTGCACTTTTACTTTTCCCTATACTTTGGCCCTGTAGACTTTCTTGTCAGATTTGTGTCTTTCAGACTACAGGCCACTTATCTACAGTTGGCAGCAAATACTGGGTACCAGCCAATGCCCCCCCTCATTGTCACCTGGATGTAGCATCCCCTGGATGCAGCCTGTGCTCCATTCCAATCAATCTCGCATCCTCTTTGGGCTCCCCTTGAGACAGGGACAGCTCTATGCCCCTTGCCAGCAGGAAGCAGTTTCAGAAGCTTAGACCTTTGTCCCAAAAGAATTTGGTTCCCATTTGTTTAAGGAGGGAATGATGGGAATGAGGTCTAAATCCCTAAAAGCAAAAGACCATGTAGTTGGGATCTCTACCCCAAAAAGGAAAAGTGTTGGACTTTCCCATATGATCAAGTCTTTGGTGTTAGCCTGAGGCTATAATCTTCTCAACTGCCCTTTCTGTGTGGTCTATGCTCAGTCTCTCAATTCTCTGTTACTTCCTGATCACCCCTGGCTACTTCACACCCTTGATCCTATCTAGACCCCATTCTACCTCCCAGTCACCCCAACCTACTGGCCCCTCCCATCAAGATCCTCTCTAGACCCCATCTCCCAATCACCCCAGACTATGTGACCACTCCTAGATCCCTCCCACATACTTTCTGTATATAAAATTCATCTTGGCCACCATGATTAAGGGGCTTGGAATCTTAAAATATGGTCAATGGCTCATATTCCTTAAGAGTTTGGGCAATCCTTAGATTCCTTAAGAGTCTGGCCAATATGGCAGATCGTTAGAATCACACCAACCCTCAATCTGTGTTTCAATAAGCCTTGTGTTTCGCTGAAAGCAGGCTTGGTTGAAATTCATTCAGATACCCTATTTCAGGGTCCCAGCATCCCTAAATCTCAACATCTCCAAAACTGACCATTTATTAGAAGTGATTCCTAGTCTAGTTGAAAGATCATTAAAAACAAGCAAACAACAAAACAAAACAAAACAGAAAGATTTTGTTAGGGGGTAGCAGTTACCTAGGTTCCAAGTTTCATTGTTGATGATGCTTCCTTTTGGCTGTCAGATTTGGTATAGTCATGGGATTTTACAGCTAAACCAGGAAGGCCCTTCAGGGAGCATCTAGTAAAACTCCTTTGTTTTACAGAAGAGGAAAGGGTAGTCTAGGGAAGTTTAATTTCCTTACCTAAAGTCACATGGGGAATGAGCATCACATGTGCAGGTGTTCTTTTTGCTGTCCCAAGGGTTTTTAGTAGTTTGCATCATTCTGATTTATAATAAATCTCAAACTCCTAAATACCTGTAATCCTAAAGAATTCTAATCTGTTAAGCAGTGTTGTATGATCTGTCATTTTACCTACCTGGGCCTCAGTTTCTTCTTCTATAAAATGAAAGAGCTGGACTATTTTATGATTACAGTTCAAAAATTCTATGTCTCCATCTCCTTGCCAGGTTTACTGAGCGCTGATGCAATTTTACATCCAGTACATCTCCTCCTTAATTCCTGATTATTCATTTGACCCCATTTGATCTTGCACATCCACTTCCTGTCACACCCTGCTCCAAGCTTGACACTATCCTCACCTTTTTTTTTTAATAAGCAACCTTACTTTGGTTATATAAATAATGACTTTTGCCCTGCCTCTACGAGTTCAGAACACAGTCCAGGACTGATTCTTGGGAAATAGAGAATTGCTGGAAAAAGTCAAAGCTGGCTTGCTAGTCAAGGGACCTAAAATTAATCCATTAAAATTATCCTACACATTTAGGCTACTAAGATACTGTAATTATGAGAAGTAAAGTTGTCAGCAAGTAATTTTTGTTTGCCTACAGTACTATAGACAAAATACTTTATTTGGATACAGAAGACTCAGAATATTGTAATTAGAAGAGCATAAGTACATGGGATTCCTCTTGGTTCTTCTATAAACTAGATTCTTAAGATGCCTTCCACACTAAGTTTTACTACCCAGGGTTAGGTCTCAGTTCTGCTTTACCATTTACTCTCTGAGTTTCTTTACCTAGAAAATATTTCAACAGATCCATATACATATCAAAATGGGTACAACTTACAAAAGTTCAGATGACAACAGTCTCTTAAGCTGGGCAGTGTTTTTCTAGGTCCTCCTTTTATCCTTCATAGCAGATACTCAACACAGTGGAGGGGTCTTCCTTTAGGTATTTTGTTTTTAAATTTTGTGTGTTTCAGCAGCACTTGGGCTTTTCATCAGTTATTTCTTATTCTTCCTCTTTATTTAATTCACCTCTCTTTTGGATCATTTTTTTTTCTGATGTTTTGTGTTAGTTCTAGAAAACAAGAAACCACTGGTAAAATGCAACAACCTATTGCCACCTCACTCCCTAGCTTTCTGTTGTCATTTGGGTTACTTACAATTCTGATTTTTAATCTGATGTACATGATTCTCACCCATATTACATAAACTATGGTAAGAATAATATTTTAATGGGGTTTTATTTAAGGGGAAAAACTTAGTATATTGAAAGCACTACCTACTTTCCCAGTTCCAAGCAATTTTACTCTCTTCTTCCTATTCAATTCTATTATTCTTCTGTACCAGTTAAACATAATGTAGTATGTGTGGTGCATCAATATATTTATAGGTATATGTATTTATATATACATACATACATATATGTGGATATATATAATATGTGTATGTATATTCACACATACATACATTTGATATCCAATACCTCTCCTCACTGATGCGAGTGTGTATGTGTGTGTGTGTGTGTGTGTGTGTGTGTGTGTGTATGTATAAAATAACATTGGGTTACCAACCCACTTACAGGTCACAATCTAGGCAACAGGTATTTATTATTCACTTAAGATTTTTTATTTGTTTGTTTTATCATATGGATTATTTTTTATAATGTTTTATTTTCCCCAATTTCATGTTAAAACAATTCTTAACACATTTTTTTAAAGTTTTAAGTTCCAAATTCTAGTTGTCCCTCCTTTCCTCCACTCTCCTCTCCCTGAGATGGTAAGCAATCTGATATAGATTATACATGTGCAATCATGTAAAGATTTCTATATTAGTCATTTTGTACAGGAAGATTTGAATAGCAGAAAGAAAGAAAGAAAGAAAGAAAGGGAGGAAGAAAGAAAGAAAGAAAGAAAGAGAAAAGGAAGAAAGACAAAAGAAGAGAGGAAAGAAGGAAGGAAGGATGGAAGAATGGAAGGAAGGAAAAAAGGAAGGAAGGAAAATTAAAAATAGAGTGCTTCAGTGTGTATTCAGACAATATCAGTTCTTTCTCTGGAGATGGATAATGTTTCATGATGAGTACTTTGAGATTGTCTTCGATTATTGTATTACTGACAATAACTAAGTCATTCACAATCAATTATTGTCCAGTATTGCTGTTACTGCCTCAGTTCATGTAAGTCTTTCCAGGTTTTTTCTGAAAGCAACTTGCTTGTTATTTCTTATAACAAATAGTATTCCATCACAATCTTATACCACAGCCATTCCACAAGTTATGAGCATCCCTTCAGTTTTGAGTTCCTTGGCACCACAAAATGAGCTGACATACATATAGGTCCTTTTTTAAAAAAATATCTTTGGGATGCAGACTTATTAGTGGTATTACTGAGTCAAAGAATACACAAAGTTTTATACAAGGTTATTTTAATGATTGCTACTTTGTAATATAATTTGAGGTCTGTAACTGCTATCTTGCTTCACTTTTTTTTCTCATTAATTCTTTTGCTATGTCCTTATGTAATTCTGAGGGGGAAAGTTGAAGTTCCCTATTAGTATAGTTTTACTGTCCATTTCCTTCTGTAATTCATTTAATTTAGTCTTTCAGAATTTGGAACTATTCCAGTTGTTACATATATGTTTAATATTGATATTGCTTCATTGTCTGTGGTACCTTTTAGCAAGATGTAGTTTTCTTCCCTATTTCTTTCAATTAGATCATAATCTATGTTTTTTTCCGTTTGTATTGTCTGAGATCATGATTGCTACTTCTATTTCATTTTCTTTTACCTTAGCTGAAGCATAATAGATTCTGTGTCAGCCCATTATTTTTACTTTTTGTGTATTTCTCTAATTCAAGTATATTTCTTGTAAACAACATATTGTAGGATTATGGTTTTTAATCCACTCTGGTATCCACTTTCATTTCATGGGTGAGTTCATCCCATTCACATTCACAGTTATGATTACTGTGTATTTCCTTCCATCCTATTTTCCTCCTGTTTATCCTTCTCTCTCTCTCTCTCTCTCTCTCTCTCTCTCTCTCTCTCTCTCTCTCTCTCTCTCTCTCTCTCTCTCTCTCTCTCTTTCTCTCTGCCTCTCATTTCCCCTATTCTTCCTCAAAAGTGATTTACTTCTGACCACTGCCTCCCCTAATCTGTCCTTCTGTCAGCCCCCCTCCTTTATTATCCCCCCTGCCCTCCTACTTACCTGTGAGTATATTTCACTTTACCTCATTTACTGTGAGGTAAGCTAAATTTCTCTACTCAATTGAGTATGTATATTATTATCTCTTTCAGCCAAAACTGATGAAAGGAAGGTGCAAGCATTACTGTCACACACCTCCATCTTCCCTGCCACTAAAAAAGCTCTTTTGTGCTTCTTCTATGTGAGATAATTTACCCCATTCTACTTCCCTCTTCCCCCTTCTCCCAGTGCATCCCTCTTTCTCATGCTTTAATTTTTTTTTATTTCATTCCATTATATTCAATGCATACCATTGTCTTCTTTCTATGCATACTCCTTCTAACTGCCCTAATAATGACAAAGTTCTTGGGAGTTATAAGTATTATCTTCTCATGTGGGAATGTTAACAATTTAACCTTATTCACTACTTTATCATTTCTCTTTTCTGTCTTTTTTTGTTATACTTCTCTCAAGTCTGGCATTTGAAAATAAAATTTCTGCTTAGATCTGGTCTTTTATCAGGCATCTTGAACACATTCTATTTTGTTAAAGGTCCAAATTTTCCTCTTAAGGATTATAACTCAGTTTTTCTGGGTAAGTGATTCTTGGTCTAACCCTAACCCTTTGTCCTCCAGAATATCATATTCCAAGCTCACCACACCTTTAATGTAGAAGCTGCCAAATGTTGTATTACTTTAACTGTGGCTTCTTGAAATTTGAATTATTTCTTTCTGGATGGTTGAAGTATTTTTTCTGACACATATCTCTGGAGTTTGGCTATAATATTCCTGGGAGTTTTCATTTTGGAGTCTCTTTCAGGAGGTGTTTGGTGGATTCTTTCAATTTCTGTTTTATCCTCCAGTTCTAGGATATCAGCACAGTTTTATGTACTAATTTATTTTAATATGATGCCTGGGATTTTTTTTTTGTTACATCATGGCTTTCAAGTAATCCAATATTTTAAAAAAATTATCTCTTTTCAATCTATTTTCCAGAGCAGTTGCTTTTCCAAAGAGATATTTCACATTTTTTTCTATTTTTTTGTGCTTTTGATTTTGTTGTACTATTTCCTAATGACTCATGGAATCATTAGCTTCTGCTTTCCCAATTTTAATTTTTAAGGAATTATTTTCTTCGGTAAAGCTTTTGTACCTCCTTTTCTATTTGTCTAATTCTATTTTTTCATGAGCTGTTTTCTTCAGTGACTTTTTTTCTCATCTTTTTCCATTTTTTGTCCTTTCTTTTCCAAACTGTTGACTCCTTTTTTCCATTATTCTCTTGCATCACTCATTTCTTATCACATTTTCCCCTCAATATCTATTTTTAATTTGATCTTTTAAAATCCTTATTGAGGTCTTCCAAGTAAGTGTTTTGGGGCCTGACACCAATTCACATTCTTCTTTGCATGTAGATATTTTGACATTGTTGTCCTCATTTGATTTTGTGTTTTGATCTTCTCTGTCACCATAGCAATGTACTATGGTCAGTTCTTTTTGTTGCGGATGTTAGCTCATTTTTCTAACCTACTTCTTGACTTTTAACTTTATGTTAAAATAGGTTCTGCTCCTGGGATGGAGGAGGTAATGTTTCAAGTTTAATGTTTTTCATGCTGTTGATTTCAGAGCTAGTTCTATGGATTTGGAAGTTTTTAGTTCTTCCAAAATTATATGATGTAAGAAGACATGTGGTCATCGCTTTCCTGATTTGTGCTATCATCTGTGGGTGATGATAAGCACTCTTTTCTGCCCTGGAATTCTGACCATCATCCATGTTCCCCTGTGGCTGTGAGCTCTAATGTACTAGTGCTCCTTCTTGCCCTGGATCTATGACCAGGGCCTACCACCTAGATCCCTTTATGAGCAATGCAACAGAGTCCTGAACCCATTGCCAACAAAATGTCCCCTGTGATCTCCTTCTGACCAATTGCCTGCCTTCCTTAATATCTGTGGGCTGAGAACTCCTGAAGTTGCTGTGACTGATTTTGTCTCTGCCAAGGCCTTTTGCTGGATTGATAGGATGCCACCTGTGCTGGATTGTGCTCCACTCTCATCCCAATGAGACAGACATTTCTTCTCAACCTAACTTGTCTAGGGCTGGAAAATTGTTTCACCCTGTCCTTTTCTTGATACTGTGCTCCAGAATTCATTTTGAGACATTATTTTAAATTGTTTGGAGGAGAATGTAGGAGAGCTCAGGTGAGTACCTGCCTTCACTCTGCCATTTTGGCTGCCCCTCTTTTCTACTCTGTGGAAAATTCTTAACATTAAATTCATATTTTAATCATGTGTTCTCCAACTTCCTTGTACCCCCTCCCTTCTACCTTGCCCCTTATCTGAAATCCTTCCTCCTACCTTGCATATCTCAAAATTTCTCTATTTAGAATGTTTCAAGGTTTTTTTGTTTGTTTGCTTTGTTTATTGACATCTCTCTTTCTGTATCTTCTTCTTTTTTCTTTTTTTCTTTCTTTTTTTTTTTGTTACTCAGTAGCATCAATTAACTTGCCCAGGGTCACACAGCTTAAGTGTTATGTGCCTGAGGCCAGATTTGAACTCAGGTCCTCCTGACTCCACAGCCAGTGCTGTATCCACTGTGACCTCTATATCTTCTTGAATGGGAAACCAAGAACACACACCTGATTAATTATCCTTTTCTCCCTATGAAAATATCTGAGCATCACTGATGCAGATGCCATCCTT
Organism: Phascolarctos cinereus; assembly: GCF_003287225.1. Classification (NCBI taxonomy): domain Eukaryota; kingdom Metazoa; phylum Chordata; class Mammalia; order Diprotodontia; family Phascolarctidae; genus Phascolarctos; species Phascolarctos cinereus. The sequence goes on from NW_027556098.1 coordinate 138,459,934, forward strand.
CTCCACAAAACTGTAGGATGCTACACTTACCTGAGCTGCTAGGAGTCCTAGGTCTTTATGGACTGCTCTTCCTTTTTATTTTCTGAAGGCCATTGTGCTAGCAATTCTCTAGTGCTATCCCTGGTTATATCTCTTTCCTGCATCCTGTTAGTTGCTCATGATTCCTCTGTGTGTGTGTGTGTGTGTGTGTGTGTGTGTGTGTGTGTGTGTGTGTATGAGGGGGCAATCTCAGCCTTATTATGAAGAAGGGGTCAGTGTTATGCCTTAATAACCTTTGTCATCTCTACATCCTACCTTCTTGTCCATCTCCAGTTAAGCAAAATAGCCTTACCTTTAGGACATTCCCTTAAACACAATAATTAATAAGGATGAAAGGAAGTAATTTTCAACATTGACTAGGTGGTCTAATGATTATATGATGTCCTTTTAGCAAAAGCTACAGATTCTGAGAATTGCACCATTTCATCTGTGTCCATACTACATGTACAAAGTTTAAACTTTACTTATCTTAGTTATAGAGACTTGTTGAAAATGGGGAAGTATAAGTAAAATGAAAAGAAATTCCATCTCTCCCTCTTCAACAGAATAGAAACATTAGCATTTTGTGGTGCTTAACCTAAAGAAATTCTGAACCTTTTCTGAAGACCATCTATAAGGGTACTGAATCTTCTTGCCACAGATTCACTCAGTATGGCAGCACACCACTTTAAATTAAGCCATCACCATCTGTTCTACCCCCTAATTAGAAAGGAATAGAAAACCATCATTCACCAGCAAACCTTCAAAGTGTGAGCAAAAGAAGTGATATAAATGCATGGGTATGTTCCCCATTCAGAGTAGCCTGCCTCAGTTATGTTTCTGTCATGTGTCTGCTAGGAAACTAGTAGAAAATTGTTCCCTAGAGAGGAAACAAATTTCATGTGACAGCAATTGCTTTTTCAGGCTTTGGAGAAAATGGCTCACTCTTTTCTTATTCCTCTGTTCCCATCTCATGGGTTCCACTATGGAGTATGAGAGCGGCATTTCTGAATTCATTTGGTGTGGCTCCAAGCAGAAACAGATATCCACCTGGATGAAAGGTAAGTTTGGTGTTAGGACAAATAGCACCTGTTGTTTTTGGTTAAAGAAGATATGAGATGATAGGGAATAGTGTGGATTACTACATGGATGAAGAGGTAAGGCACATTTTCCTTTGTCCAGCATCATCAATATCAACAAAAGTCATTTGAGTACTTAAATGAAGTAGCACTGAATGTAGAGTCAAGACTTTGAGTTTGAGCCCCAAGTCATCTCTTATTATACATAAGTAAATCACATCATCTCTCTGGCCTCAGTTTCCTATTTTGTAAAAAGAGGTAATTAGATTATAAGGTCACTCTTTTCCAACTATCATTTTGTGTTCTAAGAATCATAACTCTAACAATGGAAGAAACCACAGAAATCACCTCATCCAACTTCCCTACAACACAGTATGGTAAAAAGATAAAAGCAAGGTTCAAATCCTGATTCTGATGCTTGTTAGCTATGTGACTCAGCAATTCATCTACCAATCATGGTCTCAATTTACTAATCTCTAAAATTAGTGCTTTGAGAATAGAGAGTATAAATAAATAAACCAAAACAAACAATAAGTATGTGTGTGTGTGTGTGTGTGTGTGTGTGTGTGTGTGTGTGTGTAAACTCAGCTCTACAATACCTGTTGAACAATTAGGTGCTTGATAAATATTGAATTGAATTGACTTAATTGGACTATATTGTTGGAAAAGTTTGGAAGAAATCTTAGAAATTATCTAATATAAACCCTTCGTTTTAAAAAGAAGAAATTAATGAAGAAACATTTATTGAATGACTTCTCATAAAGAGCTTTTCCTATTTTCTTTCTTTCTTTGATAAATGTTTTACTATTATCTTTTGATTTTACCTCACTTGTATTTCACTATCAATCTCTTTGCCCTCTCTTTCTAAGAGAGCCACACCTTAAACAAGGGGAAAAAAAGAAAATAATTTGCCCAAATAACTAAGGTGTAGAAATCATCTGATTTTTGTATGAATTTCATACTTATAGAGCCCCACCTCTTCAAATAGTGTGGGTAAACCCTTCTCATATTTATTTTGGTGATTAAGCTTGGTTATTAATATTCCACAGCATTCATTGTTTTCTTTACTTCATCGTTCTTTCCATTGACATTGTTGTAGTCATGTGCAGATTTCTAGGTTCTGCTTATTTTTTTTACCATCAATTTATAAAACTTGTTCACACTCCTCTGTATCTATCATACTCATTGTTTCTTAGGACACAGAAATATTCCACTGTATTCATATACCATAACTTATTTCTGCATTCCCTAATTAATTGGCATCACTTTGGTTCCAGGTCATGCTGCTACAAAAAGTGCTGATATAAATAATTTGGTATATATGAGACCTTACTGCTTATCAATGATTTCCTGCTTTCAAACTAAATAATAAGATTATTTTACCCCATAGAGTTGTACGATTATCACTTCATAAAATCTTAAGTTCTCTAGGAATTGAAATTCTGTTATTTCTTTCCATTCCTAGTTTCTCATTATAGCTTAGGCTCAAACCACCTCATTCCTCTGTTACTGTGATAGCCTTCTAACTTGTTTCCCTGACTGTAAGTCCATCTTTTCTAAATCATTCTGCACAAGACTGTCGGATTAATCTTTCAAAAATATCATTTTTTTCCTCCCTGTCATTCCTCTGCTCAAAAACCTGCAATGACTGCTTGTCATCTATCATGGTAATTAAAAACTCCCTTGTCCTTCTTAAAGACTCTTTTCCCTTATCCCATCTTTTCTCCCATCATTCCCTAACTCACATGTCACACCATTCAATTGTTCCCAACACATATCACCTTAATTCCCCCCTCCACAACCTTATTTGATATTTCTCTCACTTGGAATTCCCTCCCTCCTTTATTCTATCTCTCTCTAAATCCTGTTTCTCCAAGGCCCTGTTCAGATTCCAACTTCCCTAATTATTCAACTAGGGACACCTAGGTAACACAGTGGATAGAGTGCCAGTCCTGGAGTGAATAAGATCTGAGTTCAAATCCAACCTCAGATATTTCCTAGCAAGTCACTTAACCCTGCTTGCCTCAGTTTTCTAATTTGTAAAATAGCTGGAGACTGAAATGGCAAACCACTCCAGTATCTTTGCAAGGAAAACCCCAAGTGGGATCACCCAAAAATGGATGTGACTGAAACAATTGAACAATACATTGACCAACTAAAGCTTCTCAAACCAACACAGATCTCTTCCTTTGCTAATTACTTTTGTACTTATAATTAACACCAGGCAATTTAGTACTTCCCAGATCCCTCATTGTTCTAAGTAGGCTAATTTTGAGATGAACCTCAAACTCCTATAACTCAGGGACTAGATCCATTGTTTCTTTTGTATCCCTTTATGGTATTTAGCACAAGGCTTGGCACTTCAGTAAGTGTTCAATAAATATTTCCTTGTTGAACTATTAATTTTTAGGTACAAAGCATAGAATATCGCTTTCTTTTAGCTATAGAAAGCAATAGTCCAACATAAGCGTTTATTAAGCCCTTACTCAGCAGAAGTCCTGAAAATACAGAAATAAGCAGAAATTAAGATATTTCCTGCCCTCATGTAATTTATATTCTAATGGGGGAAGAAAATACATAAAAGGAGGTGAAAGGATGGAAGGAGAAACGAATGAAGGCAGCTAGTGATCTAGAAGAGGTCATATTAGAAAAAGTCCTGCATGCAGCCAGTAGAGGAATGAGATATGGCTGGCCAGAACACATTTTTTAAATAAAGATTATGGGAGGAGCCATCCAGTATAGTGGGAGAGATAACAAGGACTGAGAGTCCTTCCAAGATATAAATTCTAGGGATGGAGTGAACGTCTAGAATGAGGACATTTGGGAGTATTGTGAAAAACATCTACATTTTGACCTAGAAAGGAATAAGATAACCTAGTGCTGGAAATATTATTGGCAACAGATGTGTAAGATGTAGAAGGCAATCATTTCAATCTCCTCTGACCCTTGAATTTATCCCTATGTCCCTGTTAAATTCATAGTCCCTAGGATGTGGTTCTTGAAAGCCAAGATGAAATATGAATTGTTATTTTTTTTGCTTTGTTTTCCAAATGGAAAGAGAAGAGGATGGAGTGCTAGGTCCCAGATGGCTCAGGATATTTATATCCTGTGCATTGAAAATAAGCATGGACAACGTGGGACATTGATTTTCTTTGGTTTGTCACTAGGGAGTCTCCTAGGTTTGTAAGGAATACCAGCATTTTCTGTGCTTTTCAACACAACCATTTAATGATGCCATGATGGCAGTAGCAGCAGCTTACATTTTAGGTCCCCAAGCAATGATTTCCAAAAGTGCCTCTTTATCCTTTTTAAATAGCAGAATAAGCAGATGAATAGTAATAGAGAGGGAGGCTCTTCCTTTCATACTATTTCCTTCTCCAACCCCCAACAGTACAAGAGATATTTGGCTGGCATTTTTACCAGTACTATATATAAAAAATAAGCAGCTAGGAGAAATAGTGCCTACCCTTTGTCTCTTGCTAGTTCTGTGCTACCATTTTCCCATTATCCCTGAAGACTAGAATACCATAAGGAATTGACCTGAAGCAAACTCAGTAACTAATGTACAGCAAGTAGACAAAAAACAAATATGCCAGACTTTCCGAGAAAATTCAAACATCAAGGAAATAAAATATATTTTTGACAACTGACTTTAAGAGGGCTATTATTATTACTATTAGGCCACTACATATAACAATTATAAAAATATCTTTTGATTCTCACAATAATTATGTGAGATTGGTTTTATTATTATTACTAATTCATAGATGAGGAAAATACAGGTCAGAGATGTTAAGTGATATTTGCAGGGTGATACAGTCAAAGTTGGTGGTAGGGATTCAGACTCAGGTCTCCTTTATGCTAGTTCCAAAATTCAGTCTATCTTGCCCCACTTTGTTAGACTATGTATTAATTTTTTTATGTGAAAAATCTATTCCATATAAATCTATGAAAGGTGTCCGAAGGATCTGCTGGTGCCAGGTCAAATATTACATTTTCCATGTGAGCATGTATATCTATAAGCTGGCAAAAATTACAGATCAGGACTTAGTTTATTGTTTTATTGATTGTCTAGATTTAAGAAAGTAATGGAGACAACATTAATAATGTAGATTAACTTTAGAAGTATGTTATTTGCACATCCTCCCCCCCTCCCCGAGAGCAGTTGTTGAAGAATTACTAGAACATCCCTGCCTAAAAGTCTCAGCACAGACTTTTGGTTAATGCTGTACTATAAGCAAATTAAAAAGATTTAGCTAAAGTGCAAAAATTATGTAAAAATTATCCTTTCCAGCAGTCTCTGATACTCACTGGAAACAATTAGACAGTGGGTCTAGAAATACCAGGCCAATACTCACCAGAAATAATCAGACAGTGGATCTAGGAATATCTGGCTATAACTTGGTACTTTGATTGTGGGGTCCTTTCAGGGAACCAGATTTTCAGTGTCATCACATGGGGGTAGTTATGTTTGTGAATGACAAGTTTTATTACTGATATGCTACCGTATTGTCTGAGAAAACTTTTAAAAGTGCTCATTGACAAAATGTTCTTTCAAGTGTAAGGTAAAATAACAAAAAAAAAACTATGATTATCATACACAATGAGCTTAGAGAGATTTTTAATAGAGTATCTTGGGGTAGTTTTTGATGTCTTTAATATGCAGTAACATAAGGAAGACTGTACAGTTTCCTATTTTCTCTTGTGAAATTCAGCATTACCTTGAATAAAAATGAAAGAATGAATTAAAACTTCTGAGGAATCTATCAGATGTTATAAATGAATGATAACATGTGGTTTCTATTGAATACTTAAAAGAGAGTTTTTCACTAATTAACTAACAGCAACTTAAGAATTAGTCCCCAGGAACAGTTTCCACAAAAGGGTATGGTATATGGAATTTTTAGCATTTAGATATACGAATTTCTGAGATTGTGAAAATCTCTTATCTTTCTTCATGTTGCCATGCCAGCTCAGTTTGTGTATTTTGAGAGATCCAGCTGTTTTAAACTGAATGGAGAAGATAACAATGACACACCTAAGATTCATTTTAGTCATGGGAAATATAAGCATGCTAGTGAATAACTTCCATGTAGTATATATTCAAGGGAAGTGATGGCACTTAAAATTGAAATAGCAACAATTGCCATTTGCTATGAAGAGTTTGTCTTAGCCTTACAGAATTGAAGCTCAGAAAGCTTGGCGTCTTGGAGGTCAATGATGCTACAGATAAAGAAACTCAGTCTTGGAGAGGTAGAGTGCTTGCTTAGTATTTTAGAGCTACTTAGTGGCAGAGCCACAATTCATCCCATTTCTCATGAATTGCTAGTCTGGGTCTCTTTCCACCATGCAACATTTATATGAATATGCCAGCCTTTGTATACGAAGATGAAGTGTCCTTTACTTACCCCATTAAAACACAGTAGGAATATGCGTTTTAATTTTTTTCCAATAAATATTTTTTATTTTATTGATAGACAGATAAAATTAGTATATGATATAATCAATTCAGTACATATGTATTAAACTGATTGCAGGGCACAGGTCTATAATTCCTGCTACTAGGGGAACTAAGGCTGTTAGATCACATCATTCAGGAGTTCTGACTACATTAGGGCTACTATCAGATGTCTGCACTGAAAGTAGCACTGATATGGTGAACCTCCAGAAGCAGAGGCTCTGGTACCAGTCTGCCAATGAACTGATAATTGGTGCAAGTCAAAATGAAGTTAGATCAGAGTTTCTCTGTAGATCAGTACTTCTAGCTTGTATGAGATAGGGAGACTTAGTAACAAATCTAAACTGAACTAAGTGTGTATTAAGTGTCTACTATGTGTAGAGCACCATGTTATGATGGGGAAGAGATTCAAAGTTTAGATGAAACAAAGCCTTGGTTTCTTGGAAGCTAACAATCTGTAGGGGAAATATGAATACAAACTCCTTTAAGACTGGGCTATTTTGCTTTCTGCCGTTTTAATCTTAGAGCCTGAGACATTGTTGGTCCTTAATAAATATTTGCTAAATTTGATTATGACAAATACACTTGTAAGGAGGCATGGACATGTGATTATTTGGCTCACAGGTAGTAAAAGATAAGTTTTAGCTTTTTCTCCCTCCATCCTTCTCAAAGGGAGACTTTAACTCCAGTCAGGAAGGGTAGTGAGGAGAGAGGCTTATCATTCTGCTCTCCTCAGGGAAAAGAACTGTTTGACTAGATTTATTTCTAACTGTTCCCTTGAATATTATTAGTCTAGGGGATGTATTTTTCAGGTTTAAGCTAAACTTCTGATCACTATTCATTCATTGGGAAGGGGGGGACCCAAGCTTTATAACCATGGCTTCACTCCCTTCTCACCAAATACTTGCTCCAAAATTAACATGCATATAAAAACTAGCAAAGAAACTCATTTATCCAAGTCATAGTGAAACAAAAATCAGAGAAAATATACAGAAGAGAATATATAATAGACAATACAGAGTGGAATAATGCTTCCATTAGGAGCAAGATAGCTCAGCTGAATTAAGAGAGAGAATCCTAGATCTTCCTCAAAGGGGGAATTCCCTAAAGTCTCTAGTGTACCAAGCTGGACACAGGAACATAATGGAAATTGCCAGCTCCTCTCATGTTGACTTCTCAGAGTCTTTACTCCTTTTAGCACCCTGAAATAGGGTTGGCATCATCCATCTTCTCTCTTGCAGATAGAGCCTGGAAACACTGAAGAGACCTAAGAGAGTAAAGAAATTGAAGAGACTGAGCTTCCATCGTCCGTCTTACCAAATTCACCCCACCCGTCATGCAGGTATAAGGCAGTGATCTCCACCGAAGATCATACAGGCCCATACTTTGGGACATGGGGTAAACACAAATAACTATAGTACACAGTAATTCTTGATAAGTACTTAAGTGCTACATAAACAATACCCAAAATCCTATGCTACATAAACTACAATAGAAGAAATGTGTATTATTCATGTCTCTTAAGCCATGATCCACATATCCAATTAGGTCTTATATACATTTATTGAGAACCAACTAAAAGTGAGGCATCATGGTAAGTCTGAGGGTTCCTATGAGTTACAGAGGCAGGTACAGGGTGTAATGGATGGAGCAATGGACTTAAAACAAATTCTTAGAGTTCAAATTTACCCTCAGATATTTGCTACCTTTGTGACCTTGGGCAAGTTACTTCACCTTTATTTAGCTCAATTTCCCATCCACAAAATATGGAAAATAATAGTACCTACGTCCCAGAGTTGTGATGATCAAATGAGATAATATAAGTAAAGCCCTTAGTACAGTGCCTTGCACATGACAGGTGATATACAAAAGACATTATTATTATTTTTATAATTATAATGTAAAAATGAAAGAGTATCTGCCCTCAAGAAGCTTAAATTCTATGGGGGTAAGGAGAATTCAACATGTACTCAAATAAGCAAATGCAAAATTTACTCAAACCAAATACAAAGTCATTTATATATCTATATCTATATATGTATACATTTTTTTTTCATTAGGTGGAAGAAGTCAAGAACTAATAATTGTAGGGATGGGAAAGGTCTTATGTAAGAAGCAGCTGTTGAGCTAAGCTTTGAAAGGAGCTGAAGTAGAGCTTCTGAAAGGTGAGGGAGAAGAAAAATTAAATTAAAGCCTTAGAGGATAGCTTATGAAAAAAGCACAGTTATAGAATTTTAAGTGTCCATATTGGCTGGCTTATTGAGAATTCATGTTAAATAAGTCTGGAAAGGTCTACTTTAGTCAGCTTGTTAAACGTTTTAAATGCTAAATAAAGGAGTTTTCATTTTAGCCTGCATGTACTGGGGAGACATTGAAGCTTCTTGAACAGGGGCATGCTCAGATCTGTGTTTCTGGAAGATTAGTTTAGCAATTAGATGAAGTGATAGAAAAAAGGGAGAGATGGATGCAGGAGGAGCAATTAGGAAACTATTGCAATCAATAGCATAGCTTGTTTCATTTGTAAGTTTGATAAGCATGCCTTTAATGCCTTTATCCAAGTTCTTAGTAAAAATGCTAAGAAACATATAGCCGAGAACAGATCCTGAAACTTTCTGCTGGTGGCCACCCTCCAATTTGACACTGATCTATTAACGGCTACTCTTGGGGTCCAATCACAGCAGTCCAGAGGTATTTGTAGCAGCATTGTCGAGCTAATACTGTTTATAATTATGTACTAAGACTAATTATGTTGAGAACACTAGCCAATTCTATTCTTCCAGAAATTGATTAGTTATAAGGATTAACCTTCTATTCATTCTAGGTTTTTTGTCTAGGTTTATTCTGGTAGAAGGAAGCATATACTTTCTTGCCTCTTCATCTTTCTAAGTCTAACAAACATTTGTATCCTTGGGAAGAAAATGATGACTTGTGTATAGCAGCTTGTAACTATGACATAGATGGTATACATGGGTTGGGCACCTCTATAGGGGCAGTAGCAGTTTCATGGGATGAGATGGCATGTCATTTGCACTATGACAGGACCTCACAGGGCTGTTGTGGGCAAAGGAATGCCTATTTACTCTCTGGGCTAGCAAGATTACTCCAAATTGCTCTCACATCAGCAGGTCTAAGTTCCCAGAGAAAGACTATCAACTCATAGCTGAGGGTCCCGGAGGTTACTCTATGGGTGAAATACAATTCCCCAGCTCATGATTCTAGCTCTTGAGATGTATCAATCTCTTCCTATTTGAAAATCCAGCCACTCAAAATAAAAGAAGTTTTAGTCAGTCTTTCAACAAGACCTAGTATGTTCTACGCACTGGGGATAAAAAAGAAGGCAAAATACTCTTGTTTCGGCCACAATCTACTGGAGAAGGCAACATAAAGTTAGGTACAAGCAAGATAAGTACAGGATAAATTAGAGATAATCAACATTGAGAAGACAGTAACATTAAAGGGGATCAGGAAGTTTTTTGTACAAAGTATGATTTTAGCCAGGGAAATAAGAAGGTAGATATGAGAAGGAGCAGAATCTCAAGCACGAAGAAAGGTCAGTGAAAATACTTGGAGCCATGAGATGGGCATCTAAAACATAAGTATTTACTTAATAATAATGCAAAAGAAATCATAATGTCATAGGTACCCATTTATTAAAACAAGTGCAGGAATAATAATGATAATGATGATGATGATGATGATGATGATGATGATGATGATGATGATAAGGCAGCTAGGTGCCTCAATAGATAGAGGGCTGGGTCTGGAGTCAAGAAGACCTCAGATCCAGACTCAGACACTTACTAGCTATGTGAACCTGGGCAAGACACATAACCTCTGTTTCCCTTAATCCACTGGAGAAGGAAATGGCAAACCCCTCTACTATCTTTGCCAAGAAAACTTCATAATGTTCTTTTTTTTTGTCTGTTTAGAAAGGATAACAAGCTTCTGTTGTATATTTCTAGTCATCTGATTCTATCTTTCTAAGTATCTGGTAGAAGTTAAAATTTACCACCTGCAGTTATATTTTGCAATTTTCACTACTTCATTGCATAATCTAAATTCATCCATATAGTTGTGGTCTTTGAATTTTTTTGGGGGGGAGTAATTTTCAGTGGCAATAACGTGATCCTGAATTAGTACCATAAAGCTTTCCAATCACACAAAAAAAATCTTCATAACTCAATCATTTGTTCAATGCATCTTCATTAACATTGTTGATTGATTTTATAATGGGTGTTGTTTATGAAGCATCTTTTTTTTTTTGGCAATTGAGGTTAAGTGACTTGCCCAGGGTCACAAAGGTAGTAAGTGTCAATTGGTCTAAGGCCAGATTTGAACACAGGTCCTCATGGCTTCAGGGCAGTGCTCTATCTACTGTGCCACCTAGCTGCCCCTTGGATCATCTTTTGATTCCATTGTTGTATCTTAGCTGTTTCATAGGCTCTATCATGCTTACATTTGACAATCTGGTGGTATATACTAGTTGTCAGTCTTTACTATCATGTCCTAAAGGTAGGTTTGTTTGTTTTAAAGTTATTTATGTAAACTTTTAACCTGTTTTTCTTATAGAGTATAATGAGAACATCTATCATTTGTGTTCCATCTCTTTTATAAGAATTTGTTAATTTTCTTTTAGTTGTCTTGGATTGATGATCTCTGTGTTTTGTTAAGGTGGGTTTTTGTTTGTATCCCCAAGAGATCCATAGGTTTCCAATTATACCATACTTAAAGTATATTTCAAGATTGGTATTGCATAAATGTTGATTATCTTAAGTATATTCTTCTCGTAAAGATTTGACTTTAAGACTCCAATCAATCTTTTAACATGAACAGTTTCAGTTTTCTCCTTGATAGATTTATGATGAATGTGTTTTGCCTAGAGAAAGCCAAAGCATTTTTAAGAATTACATTCATCCATTGGTTCAATTTGATTCCCAAATTCAAATTCAGAGTCTTTTTTTCTTGCATCATATTAAGAATTTTATAATTACCACAACAATTAAATTCCAATTATATCATTAGAGAAGGTTTACATGAGATGTAGTCACTTTTTAATGTGTTTTTGAGTCACTATTTTCTGTGTCTTGAAGTAGAGTTTTATACAGTAATTTCATAAAACCCCTGTATATCAAGTGATTAATACTATAATTTTTTTTTTATAATTCCTCTTTGACTTAAAAATCTATTCTAGAGTGACTATAGTGGATTGCTGCCTTAGTAAAATGACAGAAAGCTTCAACTGTCTTGCTTAAAGATTTTACATTTTATATAATTTACTCCTGATGTTATTGTGTGGGTGGCATTCTTTAAATAGATCTCAATTTTCAATGTGGATAAAAAATATTCACGTTCTCACTATACTTTAATCTATTTTACATATTTGCAATATGTGACTAAGCTATGAGTATGGAACAAAGTCAAAGGCATTGTGATGAACAATAAAGGCAACAAAAATGATATAGCACTTTTGGGAAAGATCTTGTTAATTAGTCACCAAATTGATAATAATTTGTTGTTTATACCTCTGGAACTTTTTGGTTCATTCCTTTTGCACAACTTAGAATGGAATTTCAAAAAAACCTTTTTTGAAATTGTTGTTGTGAATCCAACTAATAGACCAAATATGCCAAAACAGAGTAATTCACAAAAGCTGCCATTTGCTATAGCCTATATTAGCAATAATGACCAAAATAGCAAGGAAAAAAAAAAAAAACATGGTTGATCTTAACTTGATCAGTCAGTATATTATTTCCTCAAAAGTATTTAAAGATTTTTTAAAACATGACACAAGGTTGGCTCAAATGGAAATATATTGAGAATGACTTCACGTGTTAAATGGGTAGCATATTGTCTTCTCAATGGGTGGGATAGGGGATAAAAATAATGGAATTTTGGAACTTGGAACTCAATTTAAAAAAGTTGGAACTCAAAATAAAAAAAAATGAATGTTAATAGTAAACAAACATTTATTATAAAGTGATACAAATTATGAATGCTTTTTTATAAACTACCTAAAAAACATAATGTACCTATAATTGAGGGGCTATTGGTATTCTCATCATTTTATAATCAATGTCATGAATTCTGTTAATAAATCTAGAATTAGACTTGCATGAGGAAGATGCTAAAGTGCTTTGCCAGTAATTCATACACCACTGTAAATTATTTGAGCCAATAATTATTCATCTTATCAATCCTTATCATTCCCAGTTTTTTACAATAGCTTGAGTTTTAGTCACCTTTTTTGACACAACCATGTTGTCACTCAGTTTATTACTAGCACACAAACCTTCTACTTGCTATTTCATTTAATTATACTTTTATTTTGTTAGACTTTTTTGAGCATAAGACGATGAGATATTTTCCGTATCTTCCTTCTTTAACGATTCTCTCTGTTCTAATTTCTTTGCTTCTCAGGCCTCTATAGAATTATGAGCAGCTAGGAAGCACAGTGGATTGAGTGTTGGGCCAGGAGTTAGGAAGATCTATCTCTGTGAGTTCAAATTTGGCCTCAAACACTTATTAGCTGTGTGACCTTGATAAGTTACTTAATCCTGTTTCCATCAGTTCCTTACTTGTAAAATGAGCCAGAGAAAGGAATGTTAAACCAATCTGGTATCTACACCAAGAAAACCCCAAATGGGGTTATGGAGAGTCAGATATGACTGAAAAATGACTTACCAACAATAATAATATCTTTGATTAATGCTGATTATTTGTGTGTGTGTGTGTGTGTGTGTGTGTGTGTAGAGTTTGATGGTCAACCTCATACACACAAAAGCATTTCTAACAGATTGGGTATTGGTGTTTCTGATTATTTTTTCTTATTTATCCTTGACTTCTTGTCGTACCTGAACAAAAATGAATGCCCTCCTTCTGTTGTCCTCCAAGTCTAGTTCAGCAACATCATGACTTCAAGGGAGACTTGTTGGCAACCATATGTTGCCCCATCTATTTCCTCGTTTCATAGGTTCCATTATATCACACTGATCAGAGCACAAATCCCATAGTGGTATTGTTTAAAATTCATATTGCTGGGGCAACTAAGTGGGACAATGGCTAGAGCAACAGCCCTGGAGTCAGGAGGATCTGAATTTAAATTTGTCCTCAGACACTTACTAGCTATGTAACCCTGGGCAAGTCACTTAACCCCAATTACCTCCAAAACAAAACAAACAAAAAACAAACAATAAAACCTCTAAAAGCAATAACAAAAACAAAACTAAATTAAACTAAAGAAAACCAGGATGTCTAAAGTCTTGCCTGACCTTCATAACTGTAATAGCAGTCTCAGAGCCCATAGAGTCCCTACTAGATAAATAGAATTTACTATATGTGTACATGTATATGTATGTGTATATACATATATGTGTGTATGTGTGTATAAACAGTATGTGTATACATATATGTTTATATGACTGTGTACATACTATATATGTATGTTTATATAAATAAACTTATGTACCAGCCAGTCGCAACGACTGTCTTTACCTTACTTTGTTATTGGTTACTCCTACCTTGATCAAATCAATGACAGATTAGGTGTTGAGGTGGTTATTATTATTGTTAATATTGTTGTTTTTTTACTTTTCCAGCTTTCAACATATAGAAGCAGCAAGACAGAAAGGAATTAGCAGTCAGCTTAGACAGGCTGATGGAAACAAAAAGTGAGCATTGAAAACATTACAACAAAATAAAACAAAATTTTAAAATTTTAAAAATGTATGGTGGGTGGAAACATGAGATATTTGGTCTAGGGGCAAAATGACTTAGGTATATAAGTGACTCCTGAAAACACAAGTATATGATAAGCTGAACAATAACTGATATCCATAATGACTCTATGCATTTAAGAAAAGATTGAACTGTGTTTAATATGCTCTATTTTATTTGGTTTTTTTTGGGGGGGTTTTGGCTAGGCAATGGGGTTAAGTGACTTGCCCACAGTCACACAGTTAGTAAGTGTTATTTGTCTGAGGCCAGATTTGAACTCAGGTCCTCCTGAGTCCAGGGCCAGTCCTCTATCCACTGAGCCACCTAGCTGCCCCTAATACGCTCTATTTTAAAAGCGCATAATACAATTTAGAAAAATTTCCATTAAAACCTGTTAAAATGAAATGAAAATGTGTTGCTTAGGAAATGTTCTAATGAAGTGTTCCTCATCCTTCATGCAGTTTTTTTTCCTTTTGTTAGTGGAGAGGGGCAATGGGAAGAGTAGTGGCTCTGAACCTGTGATTTCATTTGTGTTAGAGACTTCAGAACTTCTGGTGTAGAAACTCCTTCCACCATTCCATATTGGCAAGTCCTTTGCAGTTTATAATCTTTGACTATTTCCTGAGGATACTGAGAAGTTCAGAGATTTACCTCTAGGCACATAGCTAGCACTTATTGAAGACATAATTGGAACAAGTGTCCTCTATTCATTACATTGCCAAGTTGCCTTTCTAATTGAGAGTAATGGTGGATAAATGAGACATTACTGTATCAACCTCAGCCATATTCTATCACCAAAGCAAAGTAAGAGGTCACACATGACATCGTGTAGATAGTTCACCCCAACCTTCCCTAATCCATTTCAGTTTCATTTATGGAGGTTTTCATGTAATTTGGGGACCAAATTTATCCAGGTAATTGTATACCCTTCTGCTGCACTTTGGTGGAGCGGAAGTGGGAGTGAGGCCAGAGGTGGTTGTGGTGCTTTGGCAAAAGTACTATACTCAGCTGAAATGACCCGATGTGATTTTTAGATTACAATAATCATAAACTACACCATGAAACATAAGAAAGAAGACTTGCTCAAATACTGTTACTCAGATAAAAATAAATCTTTGAATTACAGCTTTTTGGTTTCAAGGTCAGAAAATAAAGAGTGGGTGTGCTGGTTCTGTACTTATTCACAATAGCTGGGGGTATATTTACAGCTTTAATTTAGTACATTATCAGAACTGAAAACTACTTGCAATTCTTTGAGTGGCTGAGGGGAAAATAGGGGGACAAATGGGGAAAGAAGTGGGAAGAGAATCATGGAGTTAAAGTACCAAAACAATATGAGAAACATTTAAAGTGAAAAGGAAAAAAAAAAGAAATAGCAATTCTGATTCTTCCAGAATTCATGTTTAGAACAATGCTACATATATACATGAGGCACTAAACTTAACTTCCCCAAAAACATAAAGCCTCCATGAGAGAAAGCTCTATGGAAGATTTTTAGATTTTACCAGATATATTACAATGCTGCGTATTAATCACCATGGAGAACATACAAAATATAGTTTGAATAAGTTTGAATGAAAATAAGATATCAGAAATGACAATCAATTTTTTTTAAGGCAATTAATGCTGTATTCGAATCAGAAGACCATTTTGTAAATCTAATAAATTATTCTACATGGCCAATTGCTGCTAGATTGGTCTTCCAACACCACTTCTTTTATATTGTCCTCCCTCTACTATAAATCGTTTAACAGCTCACTATTATTTGAATGCTCAAACCAAGTTGGCATTTAAAATATCACATATACATATATATATATATATATATATATATATATATATGTATTTTTTTTTCCTCCTTATAAGGGACTACTACTCATTCCATTCCATTGAGTTCAATTAAAAACAAAACAAACAAAAAAAGAAAACAACAAAAGCAACAAAAATACAAACCTTGAGAGTACCATCGTATGTAGAGTGGAATTCACTCTGCTAGGCATTAGGAATCTAGAAACAAACAAACAAAAAAAAAAACTTTTTGTACAATCATTTATTTAGATATAAAAAGAAATTTAGCAGCCATTTAGGCCAGCCCTCTAACTTCGCAGATGAAGAAATTAAGCCAAGAGAAGTTAAGTACAGCACTGTCTTTGCATGCCTTTTAGTGACATTGCCAAATAGATTGGGAAGCTAGAGATGGATTCTCATAGAAATTATGCAGTCTTCTTCAACACTCACAGAGTGTTTTGCCATAACCCTAGAGCTGGTGAGATGAGGGGGAGGGGAATCTTGACTCATAAGCTTAGCCCTCCTATTTTTTGACCTTGGGGAACAAGAAGCTGGAAAAGCTAGGAGGAACCAGGGAAAGTAGAAGCCAAGGAGCGCTTGCTGCCATGAAAAGCATATAGGAAGATTCAGTGATGGTGATTCCTGATGCCAACAGATTATAGATGATGAAACCCATTTCTGGGGTGAGATCCTGCAATGAAAAAGTCCATTCTGGCTAGAGACTTTGAGGACATTGACTATCATTTTTCCTCTCCTGTTTCCTCATTTTTTTAATGAGTAAGTGTGTAATGCTGAGCCTGAGGTTTCACTGGAGTTTGAATCAGGCAGTCAGTCTGTTCATAAACATATATTAAATGCCATGTGTCAGGTACAGTGCTAAATTCCTAGGAAATAAAGAATGAGGGAAAAAAATAGTCCATGCTTTCAAAGAACTCAGTGAAATGGGGGAGGCAACATGTAAACAATTACAAGATATAAATGATATAAAAAGGGTAGCTGGGTGGCAGAGTAGATAGAATGTCTGGCCTGGAGTCAGGAGAAATAATCTTCATAAGTTCAAATCTGGTCTCAGACACTTAGCTTTGGGACCCTGGGCAAATCACCTAACACTGTTCGCCTATGTTTCCTACTTTGTAAAATGGGTTAGAGAAGGAAATGGCAAACCACTGCAGTATCTTTGCCAAGAAAACACCTAGACAAGGTCACAAAAAGTTGAACATGAACAAAATGATTAAACAACAACAACAACAAGAGAAATTATAAACAGGTTTAGTTGGAGATAATGCAGGCAAGGTATTATTAGCAGTAAGGAGGACCAAAACAAGGCTCTTTATAGAAGAAGATCAAGAAAGTGAGAAGATAGAGATGAGGAGGGAGAAAATTCCACATATGAAGGGCAGTCAGTGAAAATCTCTTGCCTCCATGTATCTTAACTGGCAAGGAAGACCAAAGATACCAGTGTTACTGGATTACAAAGAATGTGGGATGTGGGGTAAGGTGTGAGACCATAAAAGGTAGAAAGGGGCTAGGTTATGAAGGATTTAAAAAAATGTTAAACAAAACAAAACCAGAAAATTTTACATTTGATACTGGAAATGATAAGGAGCCATTGGACTTTATTGAAAGGAGGGGTAAGGTTGACATCAATACACCTGTGTTGTAGGAAGATCAATTTGACAGCTGAGTGGAGAATGGATTTTAATAGATAGAAATTTGTGGCAGGAAGATCAACTAAAAGACTATCACAGTAGTCCAGGTAAAAGATAATAAAGGCTTTCACGAGGGTAATGACTTTGGCAAAGGAGAAAAGAGGGTGCACATAAGATAGTACAAAAGATAACACCTAGTTTTTAAGCTTGGTGGTAAAGAAGATGACGGTGCCCTTCATAGTAACAGGGAAATTATATACAATGGAAGAATTGGAGAAAAAGATAATGAGTTGAGTTTTAGACATGTGCAGTAGTCAACTGGAGATAAGTTAGGAGAGAGGTTAGGGCTACATAAAAGTATCTTAGAGACCATTGAATTCAACTGCCTCATTTTACAGATGAAAAAAAAACTGAGGCTGAGTGAAGTTATGTGATTGTTCAGAGTTAAAAAGCTAGCAAATATCTGAGGCTGGATTTGAACCTGTGTCTTCCTGAATGCAAGAAGGCAAATTAGGAGGATACTATCATACTTCAGAGAAAATGTAACAAGGCTCTGAAATAAGTTATTGGCTATGTAAGTGAAATAAAAACAGTATGAGACATATTGTTGAGGAAGAATTGAGAATACTTGGATATTGACTGGATGAAGGGGAGGGGAAGGAGGAGATGAGAATCAAAGATTGCTCTGAGGTAGTGAACATGGAATGATGGCAGCTCCTTCATAAGAAATCAGGGGTTTGGGAGGAGGGGAAGATTTAAAAAGAGAAGATATGAATTCTGTTTTAAACATACTGACTTTAAGATATCATTGGGGCACATAGGTGGATGCATCAAGTAACAGGTTGAAAATGAATTCCAACTTAGGAGATAAATTACATTGAATATATAGGTTTGGGATGTATAACTTGGCACTGTGGAAGATCATGAAATCATGCATGAATGAATGGATGAATGAATGAAAAATCATTTATTAAACATTTACTATGTGCTAAATGATAGTCTAAGTGTTAGGGATGCAAACACAAAAAGCAAAGATAGTCTCTGTTCCCAAAGAGCCTTCTTTCTAAAGGGAAGGACCATACACAAAGGGGAGTTGTGGGTAGGGAGCTGTACCTTCTTTAAGAGTTACAGGGTAGACTAATGCCAGAATTGATTTGGTCAAGGTACCTAGTTCAGAAATGGGAGTCTGGGGAAGAAAGAAAGTGTATGCCATGGGGATAAATTACCTGCCAATGGTATGGAAGAGATGGCTGGAGGGTTAAGAGTGAAAAGCTTTTCTGGGTTTTTTTTTCCTGAATAATCATCCAAAATTAGCATGGGGAAGAAAAGTGTTTTTTTGTTTCTTTCTTTGTTTGATTGTTTATTTTTGTCATGACAGGAATGCATCTGGTGAGGCTATGGAGAACAGTGAAGAAGATTTAGAATATAGCAAGAGAACAAAAGACCCATCACAGAGCTTTGGAAGCTATTCATATTTAGAAAGTGGGCCCTGGATCCTCATCCAATAAAGGAGAGTAAAGAGTAATTAGAAGGGCAGAAGGATATAATCTACAAGAGGAGATGATAAACAATGTCAAAACTACAGAGTATTCAAGAAGGATGTGCAGCAAGAGGTCACTGAATTTGAATAAACAAATGAATAAAAAGTATTAAGCTTTTGTTATTTTTCAGATACTGTGTTAAGTTTGGTGTATACAAACACAAACAAGCAAGGTCATCCCTGTCATCAATGAAGGGACACTATGCAACATGATTTGGAGATAGGGGTGGTGGTGGTATTGGTGGAGTAAGTGCTATGGTAGCCTCACATTCCAGGGCAGATAAGCTAAACCTAACCTATGAGAATTGGAATTCCTGGAGAGCAAGATATATGTTTTTACTGTTCTTTGTTTCCCCAGCACTTAGCATAGAATTAGCACTTAATATATTTGTTGACCTACTGAATGACTGACAGTCTTCCAGAGTCCAGGGACCCAGGGCATAAGAGTAGTTTCAGACGGAGTGAGGATAGAAAAAAGCCAGATTGCAAAGGACTGATCAGTGGATATGTATGTGAAAAAGTGAAGGCAATAAATGTAGATAGCATTTTCAAGGAATTTTCCTGTGAAAGAGAAGTGGGCTCTGAAATTATAGATTCAGAGAAAGTTTAAACAGGGTCATAGTAAGATTTTTTTTAAGGATTAGGAATTGCTACATGTATTTGAAGGTGGCAGGAGCAAACCCAGTAGATAAAATGAATATGACTATGTGAGAGGAAGAGGGGATAGTAAAGAGAGGCAAGTAAAAGGGGAGTAGATGAAAGGGAATGGATAGGATTGAATTCAAAGAAAGACGTATTTGTCTTTTTAGGAAGTATATCTGCCTCCTCAAAGGTTAGAGAAAAAGAGATAATGGGAGATAATAGAGAAGGACTGTAAGATGTGAAATAGGGATGAGGGATAGCTTCAATTTTCTTACTGAAGTAAGAAGTGAGGTCTTCAGCTAAGAGAAGTGAGTGTAATGTACAAAACTTGAGCAAAGAGTGATTTAAGATAATGGCTCCTGAGAAAAGGAAAAGGATTTCTGCAAAGCAGTGAGGGCTCAGGTGAGTTCAAATAATTTGATGTTGTGGCAAACTCGATCAAAAAGGTGTTATGACTTCCATAGAATTAAACAGTGCCCCATGCCTGTGTTTCAGTCTTAGAAGAGCCACCTATTCCCTTTGCTAATACCAACAGCTCTCTGTGTCATTTACTCTTTTGAGGCCTTCCCACCTCTTATTTCCCACCCTTTCTTTCAACTTTTGTATCTGCTGCTTTCAAACAGGTTCAGATTTTTCAATTCTTAAAGAAATGTTTAATTTACCCTCCCCTTTCCTAAGTTATCATCTTCTATCACTTCTACTTTTCAAAACCAAAATTTTAGAGAAAGCTTTCTTTATTCATTTCCCCTACTTTCTTATCCTCTGCCTACATTTTAACCCCTTGCAATCTTGCTTCCATCTACACCACTCAGCAGAATTTTCTCCAATGGCCTTTTCTGAGTTCTTTTTCTCAGTCTCTCTGCACCACTTAAAACTATTGACCAGCTCTCCTCTCTGATATTTTTGTGACACATTCTAATGTAGTTCTTTTACAACTTGTTAGAGCAATATTTATTTTTTTATTTTTTTAACTTAATTATTATATATATTTTTTGACTAGGCAATGAGGTTAAGTGACATGCCCAAGGTCACACAGCTAGTAAGTATCACACGTCTGAGGCTGGATTTGAATTCAGGACCTCCTGACTCCAGGGCCAGTGTTCTATCCACTGTGCCACCTAGCTGCCCCTTAGAGTAATATTTCTTTGTTTCATTTGTGGACTCATCATTAATATCCTCCTTGCTGTTGACTAGTGTCCCCTCAGATCCTATCCTTGACTCTATTCTTTTCTTTCTCTCTATTCTATTTTTGATAGTGACTTCAATTGCCATCCACATATAAGACTAGATCCTCTCTGATAACTACTCCTAAACTCTTATATTCAAGTCTAATCTCTTTTCTAGAATTAGTCTTGTTATCTCCATAAGCCTCCTTGATGCCACTTGCCCTTAAGAATTAAAAATCAAAAAAAAAATAATATGTTTAAACCTAACCAATCTCTCAAAAATTACTACTTCTACTAAGGGAACTATTCTTCTTGACACCCTGGCCCAAACCCTAGGGGTGATCCTTGACTCTTCACTCTCAATCACCATCACCCTTCATATGTATATGATCAGTTGAAAAGTCTCATCATTTCAGTGCCTCAACGACTCTTGCATCCATTACACTCTCTCTACTCATAGCACAATCACCTAGTCACCCAGCACCTAATCACTGAGACCTCATTCCCCTCATCCAAACTATTGTAACATCCTACTAATTGGTTCCCATGTGACTAGTCATTTTATTCTCCAATCTATTCTTCATACAGCTGTCAAATAAATATCCCTGAAGTGCAACTCTTTACCATGTTCTGCTTTTACCATAATTGAGCACTTGGCTTAAGAGATTTCTTTAACTCCTCATTGATTCTAAATTAAAACCCATTTCTATATCTGGAATGCTCTTTTTCATCACTTTTGACATTTGGAACTCTTAGTCGTCTTCAAGGCTTAGATCAAATTTGACTTTTTTATAAGATGTCTTTCCTGATTCCCTCACCCCTACATATACATTTGTTATTCCTTTTACTTACTCTATTTACTAGTGTATTCGTGGCACAATGTATAAAAGGCTGGGCCTGTAGTCAGGAGAGCTGACTTCAAATCTGGCCTCTGATATTTATCACTTGTGTTACTCTGGGCAAATCATTTAACCCTAACTGCCTCAGTTGCCTCTTCTGTAAGATGAGCTGGAGAAGCAAATATCAAATCATTTCAGTATCTGCACATAAGAAGATACTGAATACAAGAAAACCCTCACTTGGGTAATAAGAGGTTGGATAAGACTGAGAAAAAATAGTTTGAATACATCATCAAATTATTTGTCTGTGAACAAATATCCTTTGAAAAGAATATAAGCCCTCTGAGGTTGGAGATTATGTCAGTTTCATACTTTTAACAGCAGCACCAATGTAGCACAAAACTTGGCATATAATAAGTGCTTAATAATTGCATGCTGATTGATTAAGTGAGTGAGTTAGAGAAGAATAGAAAATAATGGTGGGGGATGTGGTAAAAGAACAGAACAAAAAATACAGTTAGAAAATGGAGTGTAGTTAAACAGATTAGCTATAGGGTCAAGACTTGTAGGAGAAAATTAGGAGTGGAGAAAGTGTAACAGACTTAGAGAGCAAGGATAGATGGCATTACTAGGAACCACAGTGAGGATAAAGAATTCATTTAGGAGAAGTGAGGCACAGAAAGGATGGAAGAATGTAAGATTATGATAAAGAGGAATTACATAATTCTCAATTGCAGAGATGATTATCTTATTATTAGTAATATCATTGTTATGACACTTTCTGTGTTGGGGCATGATAGATGGCTCTGCTACTCAGTGATACAGCTCAGGGATCCAGTGTCTTGTATGGAAGTCAGGTTCCAGTGTAAGAAGACGGCGTTAATGTACAACAAAGAGATCTTAAGTGAAGGGAAATGTATTGGAATGAGATTTGTTAAGGCATAATGGAAGAGTAGGGCAGACTAGGTTACTATTTTGCAAAGAGAAGATCTGCTGCTGCTTCTGATAACAAAGAAGAGAATGAGGCTTAATGTGGAAAGGCTTTGAGGTATGTCAGAGGAGGGAGAGAGCACTAACAATAGATGACTTCAGTATTTTCAGTAAAATAGGAGGTGAAGTCTTCTACTAAGAGGAAAAAGTGAGAATGTGTTATAGAGAGTTTAAGGGGAGAAATTCAGGAGAGATAGGGTTTAGGTAGGGGGAGATGAGGAAGTAGAGAGTAGGAAAAAAATAAGGAATTTTTCATCTACGCCATCAAGTTTTTATCCACTACCATGAGTCATGGGAATTTGAAGGGGAAGTAATGCAAATTTGCCACGACTAGATTGCAAATTATTCATATGTACTATTTGATTTCTAATTCTGTGAATATGGGAGAAGAAATCAATTTGTTCCCTCTTAAACACATGGAAGATAGAAAATAAGATTTACCTGTTGATTAGATCCCCAGGATTTCAGATGAACTCCCTTTGAGTACCAGTTCCTTTACCTTGTGCTAAAATAGCAGATGATGCCCAGCCAGAATGTTCCCCAAAGCCAGGATAGCACATTTCCTTAGCTTTTGTAATCAGTGATATGTTTTTAAATGACAATTAGTATTTTTTTATGTGAAAGAATCCTTTTTATCATGACATTTCCAAACATAAACGGATATGTACTTTCCTTCTACAAAGATCATAAAAGCAAGACTGTCTAAACTATGGTGGTTTCAATACTGTCCTGCTTTTTTGTGTCCACTTCTGTCCTCATAAGGATTTTAAAATCATAGTTTTAAAGCTATAAGGGCTTTAAGAGGCCATCTAGTCTAATCTCTCATTTTATGGATAAGAAAACTAAGGTTCAGAGAAGTTAGATGATTTATCTAGGGTCACCCAGGTAATAAGGGTTAGACATGCTCCTTAGAAGCAGCTAGGTGGAGCCGTGGGTGGTAAACTACGCCTGGAGTCAGGAAGACCTGAGTTTGAAACAAGCTTCTGTAACTTTCTAGTTGTGTTACTCTAAGCAAGTCCCTTAACCACTTTCTGCCTCAGTTTCCTCAATTATAAAATAATAAAAATAATACGCTGTATCTCCTGGGGTAGAGGCAGATAAGTGGCTCAGTGTATAGGGTGCTGGGCCTGGAGTCAGGAAGACCTGAGTTCAAATCTGGCTTCAAACACTTATCAGCTGTGTGATCCTGGGAAAATCACTTTACCTTTGCTTGCCTTAATCCACTAGAGAAGGAAATGGAAAACCGCTCCAGTATCTGTGCAAAGAAAACCCAACAGTACTGGTATCCTATGGTACACAGGGTCACAAAGAGTTGGGTACAACTTATCAATACTTTCCAGGGTTATTGTGGTGATTACATAATATTATCCTAGTGCTTGGCATATATTAATTATTTCCTAACTTCCTTTCATACACATTTCTACACACTGAATATGAACTTAAGCCCTGATCAAGCCCACTGTCTAAGATCTTACTCCTGGATGAAGTCTTCG
Organism: Phascolarctos cinereus; assembly: GCF_003287225.1. Classification (NCBI taxonomy): domain Eukaryota; kingdom Metazoa; phylum Chordata; class Mammalia; order Diprotodontia; family Phascolarctidae; genus Phascolarctos; species Phascolarctos cinereus. The sequence continues at coordinate 138,484,309 of NW_027556098.1, forward strand.
TCACAAATTGCCCAGTGTCTGAACACCTGTATCAGAGGTATCCTTTTAGTTCAACAAAAGGAAAAACAGAGATATGGTAGTCATTGGATGGTTAACAAAAGGAGGTTTACTTTTCTGTGACACAATAAAGAGATGCACTATTGACACCATGGCACTTAGGTTCTCTGGACTTGGTCCTCTTCATATATAAAAATTTATTTGGTAATCAGGGTAGTATATTGGAATACATGGAAACTTGAGTGATCCTGAGGCCTTAATTCCTTTTGGGGGAAATTTTTAATGTTCTCAGGTGACTAGTAAGCAGAGGCTGAAAAGCCTAGGTTAATCAAGTTGCAAGGCAGCCTTGTCTTCTTTTAGGTAAAATCTCCACATGCTGTGGGTCAGAAGAAATAAGGAAAACACTGGTCATATCACACTCTGGTTGCACAGTCTCTCTTCCCTTGTACCTTATTGTTAAAAGAGAAAAAAAGAAAAAGAAAAAAAAAGAAAACAAGCCTCATAGACTCCCTGACTCCCCATGGCATAGACTTTTGTGGGAGAGGAAAAGGAATATGCTAAAATTATGTCAATGAATAGGCTAAAACCCAGAAAACTTGCTAAGGATGCTGTGAGGGAAAGTATTAGATTATTGAAACCTGGATAAATCTAGTTCCATGCAGCATGACATAGTTAGAAGCCTGGTGATTTTGCTATCATCACTATATATTATACTCAATAAACTTGCCAAGACATAGCTCTGGCCTGCTTCAGTGTAAATCCTCTGTATGTTTGGTAAAATATATCGGCCTCCAAGGGGTACTGCAAGCTTGACTTGATATATATTGACTGAGATTTACTTGATATTTATTGATTGGATTCAGTAAATACTCTGTGATATATGTTTGCTCATTTAACTAAAAAGGCTCAGCACTGAAGCACTATTTGCTTTTGTATTTGGAAGTTGAGAGACACCAAGGCCTAGCAGAGAAAGCTCTGAATTTGGGATCAGACAACCAGGAATTACTGTTTCTTACTAGTTGAATAACCTTAGGCAAATCGCTGCAATTCTCTGAGTTTCTATTTCCTCATCTATAAACTTAGAGGATATAACCAAGAATATTCTGCAGTCAGTGAAGAGATATGTCACAGGAAACTTAATTAGAATTTAGTAATATCAAAACAAAGAATACACATTGATCATTATCCCTTTGTTTCTTATTGCAGAACATGCCAAAACATATATAAGGTTTAAGAAGGAGGGAACTAGTCCCTCAGAATTGTAAACTGAGTATGAAGAGATTCTAAAAATTAGAATTTACACTGGTTTCTATTTTTCTGTTAAAGAGAAAACAAAGAGAATCAGCACCCTTTATAAATATATCTCTCTACTGAAAGAAAATCTCCCCACACCTAATATTATACCAAATCATAAGGAAAGTAAATAAAGGTAAAGGCAAGGGATCTCAGGTCCTTTGATGTTGGGAGATTTTCAATAACTCATTTAAGATCTCTAGGCATTGTTTCCACATCTGTACAATCAGACAGATGGTTTAAATGATTTCTAAGAGTTCTTCTAGCTCTACATGTATGTCCATTGTGCTATGATGTTTAAATCTAATACCTATGGATATACTAGCCATTCCTGTTTCTCTCAACAGATTCCCCCCTCCTTTTTTTTAACTTAATAGTATTTTGCTTTATACTATTTACATGCAAAGGTAGGTTTTAACATTCATTTTTGTAAGATTTCAAATTATACATTTTTCTCCCTGTCTCCCTTCCCTTGTTCCTCCCCAAGAAAGCAAGTAATATGAAATAAGTTATACATGAACAATCATATTGAACATATTTATTCATTAGTCATGATGTGAAAGAAGAATCAGAAGAAAAGCAAAAAACCATGACAAAGAAAAAAAAAACACGCACACAAAAGAAGTGAAAATAGTATGTTTCAATCTTCATTTAGATGCCATGGATCTTTCTCTGGATGTAGTTAGCACTTTTCATCATGAGTCTTCTAGAATTGTCTTTGATCATTGTATTGCTGAGAAGAGCTAAATCTATCATAGTAGATTACTGGACAACGATGCTGTTACCATGTACAATGTTCTCCTGGTTCTGCTCACTTCACTCAACATCAGTTCTAGGAAGTCTTTCCATGTTTTTTTTTGTCTGAAATATGACTGCTCATCATTTCTTATAGCACAATAGTATTCCATTACATTCATATATTTATATATGACAACTTGTTCAACCATTTCCCAATTGATGGGAATCCCCTCAATTTCCAATTTTTACCACCACAAAAAGAGCTGCTATAAATACTCTTGTACATGTGGGTCTCTTCCCCTTTTTTATGATCTCTTTGGGATATTAACCTAGTAGTGGTATTGATGGATAAAAAGATATGCAGAGTTTTATACCCCCTTGGACATAGTTCCAAATTGCCTTCTAGAATGGTTGAATCAGTTCACAATTCCACAAACAATGCATTAATGTTCCAATTTTCACACGTCTTCTTCAACATTTATCATTTTCTTGTTTTGACATGTTAGTGAATGTGATAGGTGTGATGTGGTACCACAAAGTTGTTTTGATTTGCATTTCTGTTATCAATAATGACTTGGAGTATTTTTTCATGTGACTATAGATAGCTTTAATTTCTTCATCTGAAAACTGTCTGTTCATGGCCTTTAAGCATTTCTCAATTGGGGAATGACTTGTATTCTTATAAATTGGACTTAGCTCTTTATATATTTAGAAATGAGGCCATTATCAGAGACACTAATTGTAAAAATTATTTCCCAGTTTTCTGCTTCCCTCCTAATCTTGTTTGCATTGGCTTTGTGCAAAAACTTTTCAATTTAAGTTAATCAAAATTATCCATTTTGCATTTCATAATGTTCTCTATCTCTTGTTTGGTCATAAATTCTTCTGCTCTTCATAAATCTGACAGGTAAACAATTCCTTACTTTCCCACTTGGCTCATATCTTTGCCATTATATCTAAATTGTGTACCCATTTAAACTATTTTGACATAGGGTGTAAGATTTTGGCCTATGCCTACTTTCTGCTATACTTGTTTCTAGTTTGCTCAGCAGTTTTTGTCAAATAGTGAGTTCTTATTCCAGAAGCTGGGGTCTCTGGGTTTATTAAACAGTAGATTACTACAGTCACTGACTACTGTGTCTTGCATACTTAACTTATTCCGCTGATCCACCACAACTGTATTTCTTAGCCACTACCAAGTTGTTTTGATGATTGCTGCTTTATAATACAATTTAAGATCTGATATGGCTAGGCCACCTTCCCCTGAATTTCTTTTCATTAGTTACCTTAACATTCTGGACCTTTTGTTTTTCCAGATGAATGTATTTTATTGTTTTGTTTTTTAGTTCTTTAATAGTGTTTTGGTAGTTTGATTGGTATGGCACTGAATAAGTAAATTAGCATAGGTAGAATTGTCATTTTTATTGTATTAGATCAGCCTACCCATGAGCAACTGATGTTTTTCCTATTATTTATATCTGACTTTATTTGTGTAAAAAGTGTTTTGTAATTACATTCATCTAGATCTGGAGTTTGTTTCAGCAAGTAGACTTCTAAATATTTTATAATGTCTACAGTAACTTTAAATGGAATTTCTCTATCTCTTACTGTTGGGCTTTGTCAACAATATATAGAAATACCAATGATTTGTGTGGGTTTATTTAATATTTTGCAACTTTGTTAAAGTTGTTTGTTATTTCAAGAATTTTTTACTTGATTCTCTAAGTATATCATCTGCAAAGAGTGATAGCTTTGTTTCTTCTTTGCCTATTCTAATATATTCAATTTCTTTTTCTTCTCTTATCACTAAAGCTAACATTTCTAGTGACATATTGAACAGCAGTGGTGATAATGGACATTCTTGTTTTGACCCTGACGTTACTGGAAATGCTTCTAGTTTATCTCCATTACATATAATGCTTGCTGAAGTTTTTAGGTAGATGCTACTTATCATTTTGAGGAAGACTCCATTTATTCCTATGTTCTCTAGTGTTTTTAATAGGAATGGGTATTGTATTTTGTCAAAAGCTTTTTCTGCATCTATAGAGATGATCATGTGGTTTCTGTTAGTGTTGTTGATATGATCAATTATGCTGATAGTTTCCCTAATAATGAACCAGCCTTGCATTTCTGGTATAAATCTTACCTGGTCATAGTTTATTATTCTCATGATGAGTTGCTGTAATCTTTTTGCTAATATTTGATTTAAATTTTTGCATGTATATTCATTAGGGAAATTGATCTATAATTTTCTTTTTCTGTTTTCACTATTCTCAGGTTAGGTATCAACATCATATTTGTATCATAAAAAGAATTTGGGAAGTAGCTAGGTGGCACAATGGATAGAGCACTGGCCCTGGATTCAGGAGGTCCTGAGTTTAAATTCGACCTCAGACACATAACACTTAGTAGTTGTGTGACCCTGGGCAAGTCGCTTAGCCCCATTGCCTAGCCAAAAAAATTTGGTAAGACTTCTTCACCTGTTTTCCCAAATGTCTATATAGTATTAGAATTAATTGTTCTTTAAATGTTTGATAGAATTCAGTCATAAAACCATCTGGTCTTGAAGATTTTTTCCTAGGGAGTTCACAGATGGCTTGTTCAATTTCTTTTTCTCAAATGGTGCTATTTAAGTATTTTACTTCTTCTTCAGTTGATTTGGGCAATTTATAGTTTTATAAATAGTCATCCATTTTACTAAGACTGTCAAATTTATTGGCATACATTTGGGAAAAATAGTTACTAGTTATTGTTTTAATTTCCTCTTTATTGGTTATGAATTCACCCTTTTCATTTTTCATACTGGTAATTTGGTTTTCTTTTTTCTGTTTTTAAAATAAATTAAGCAAAGGTTTGTTTATTTTTTTTCATAAAACCAGCTCTTAGTTTTATATATTAGTTAAGTAGCTTTCTTGAATTCAATCTTATTAATCTGTCCTTTAGTTTTCAGTATTTCTAATTTGATATTTAACTGAGGAATTTTAATTTGTCCTTTTCTAGTTTTTTTTAGTTGCACACCCAATTCATTGATCTCCTCATTCTCTATTTCATTCATGTAAGCATTTAGAGATATAAAACTTCCCCTAAGAACTGCTTTTGCCACATCTCATAAGTTTTGGTATGCTGTCTCATTATTGTCATTCTTTTGGATGAAGTTATTGAGTGTTTCTCTGATTTGCTGCTTGACCCATTCATTTTTAGGATTAGATTATTTAGTTTCCAACTGTTTTTTAGTTTATTTTTTTGTAGTCCTTTATTACATATAATTTTTATTGTTTCACGATCTGAAAAGGATACATTTAGTATTTCTGCTTTTCTGAATTGGATTGTGAGGTTTTTATGCCCTAGTACATAGTGAATTTTTGTGTTTGTGCCATGTACAGGTGACAAAATGGTATATTCCTTTCTATCCCTATTCAATTTTCTCTAGAGTCTACCACATCTAAGTTTTCTAAAATTCTATTCACCTCGTTAACTTATTTCTTGTTCTTTTTGTGGTTAGATTTATCTTGTTCAGAAAGGGGGAGACTGAAGTCTCTGACTAGTATAGTTTTGTTGTCTATTTCTTCTTTTAACTCTCTAAACTTCCCATATAATAATTTAGATGCCATACAACTTGTTGCATATACGTTTAGTAATGATATTACTTCATTGTCTATGGTGCCTTTTTAGCAGGGTTTAGTTTCCTTCCTCATCTCTTTTACTAAGATCTATTTTTGCTTTGTTTGAAATCAGGATTGCTACCCCTGCTTTTTTATTTTTAACTTCAGTTGAAGGATAATATATTCTACTCCATCCTTTTACCTTTAACCTGAGTGTATCCCTCTGTTTCAAATGTATGTCTTGTAAACAACATATTGTAGGATTAAACTTTTTAATCCGTTCTGCTATCCATTTCCATTTTATGGGAGAGTTCATCCCTTTCACTTTCACAGTTATGATTATTGTGTGTCTTTTTCTCCATCCTATTCTCCTCTCCCCTGTTCATGCTTTTTTTTTCTCCTTTTCCCTCTCTCCCTCCTCATTAGAGTTTTTCTTTTGACCACTGCCTCCCTCAATCTGCTGTCCCTCATATCAGCCCCCTCGCTTTTCTTTCCCTTTTCCCTGACCACTTCTTCTCTCCTTTCTATACCCTCTTACCCTCTCTTTCCTAATTCCCCTCATACTGCCTATATGGCAAGTTAAATTTTCATATCTAACTGAGTATGTTATTTGCTACTTGAACCAAATTGAATTAGTAAAGTTCAAATAATGCTCATCTTCCTCCCTTCTTTCCTTCTACTGTAATATGTCTTTGTGCTTCTTCATGAGATATAATTTACCCTTTCCTGCTTCCTCCTTTCCTCTTCTTCCATTGCAGTTCCTTTTCACTACTTCATTAGGTTTTTTATCATCACATCAAAGTCAACTTACACTCACCCCCTCTGTTTATGTACATGTGTTCTAAATGTCATAATAAAGATACAGTTCTCAAGAGTTATAAGCACGATCTTCCATGTAGGGGTGTAAATAGTTTATCCTTAGTGAATAACATGGTTTTTCCCCCTTTTTATTTACCTTTTTGTGCCTCTCTTGAGTCTTGTATTTGAAGATGAAATTTTCCATAGAGCTCTGGTCTTTTCATCAAAAAAGTCTGGAAGTCCCCTATTTTACTGAATGTCCATCTCCTCTCCTGAAAGATTATGCTCAGTTTTACTGAATAGTTGATCCTTGGTTGTAATCCAAGCTCTTTTGCCTTACATAATATTATATTCCAAGCCCCCAATCTTTTAATTTAGAAGCTGCAAGGTCCTACATAATCCTGACTGGTTCCATGATATTTGAATTGTTTCTTTTTGGCTGCTTGCAGGATTTTCTCCTTGATCTGATAATTCTGGAATTTGGCTACAATATTCTTTGACATTTTCAATTTGGGATCTCTTTCAGGAGGTGATCAGTGGATTCTTTTGATGACTATTTTACCCTCTTGTTCTAGGACCTCAGGACAGTTTTCTTTGATGAACTCCTCAAAGATGCTGTCCAGGCTCTTTTTTTTTTTCATCATGGCTTTCAGGTAAACCAATAATTCTTATGTTATCTCTCCTGGATCTATTTTCCAGGTCAGTTGTTTTTCCGATGATGAATTTTATATCTTCTTCTTTTTTCATTCTTTTCATTTTGTTTGACTGATTGTTCGTGTCTCATAGAGTCATTAGTTTTCAATTGCCCAGTTCTAATTTTTAATGAATTGTTTTCTTCAGTTAGCTTTTGTACTTCCTTTTTCATTTGGCCCATTTTACTTTGTAAGGAGTTTTTTTTTCCTTCAGTGCACTTTTTTTCCCCATTTTTAAAAAAGGAATTGTTCAGTTTTTCTTCTACCACCCTTATTTGACTTTCAAAATCCTTCTTGAGCTCTTCCAAGAAGGGTTTTTGTGCTTGAGATCGGTTCATATTCCTCAATGATGTTTCAGATGTGGGTATATTGACAATGTGATCCTCCCCTGAATTTGCTTTTTGATCTTCCCTGTCACCAAGTTATTTTTCTATGGTCATTGTTTTTCTATATTGCTTCTTGATCATGTTGTTTGCCTTTTTTCTGGCTTTTATAGTTTGTCTCTGCTTCTGGGGTACAGGGGGCACTGTCCCATGCTTCTTGTGCTGGGAGCTTGGGCCTGGTTACTGGCTTGCTGAGATGGGGCTTGCCACTGGCTTGCTGAGGCACTAAGCCCTTCTTGTACTGGTCTCCTTCAGCTACAGCAAGAGGGATCTTTCCTGTTAATCCCCCTAGCCTCAGGAGCTAAAAGACTGTTGTATATATTCTTCCTGCTAACTCTACTATTTCAGGATTTTTCCTGGGGCAATATTGTCTGGGTTTTTCCAGGTCAATAAGTAAGGGTCAGAGTGATTTACTGCCTGCTCCACCATCTTAGCTCCTAGAAGTTGAAACAGGTGACTTTCAAACACTTAGTCTGTGGGCTAATAGCTCCAGGAGCAGTGTTGCAGCTGCTGCCGCCACTGCTGCCACAATTGCTGCTGCATCAGTAACTCCCAAAGCCTGTTCCTGGTTTGCTGGTGCAGGGGCTGTATTGCATGCTCTGTAACCCTGCACTCAACCATTCTTCTCTCTTACCCAGTTCCTACACACCTTACTTGCTTTCCCTCTAAGTTGTCTCTGGCATCATTCAGAATCACTTTTTCAAGGTATTTGAAGAGATTTGGGGGAGAGCTCAGGGGTGTCTCTACTTTTATTCTGTCATCTTGGCTCTACCACTCCATGGAATTTCTCTTTTCATCATTTTCTACTGGAATTTGTTGGTAATATATAGAAATGCTGATGGTTTATGTGGGTTTATTTAATATTCTGCAATTTTGCTAAAGTTGTTTATTATTTCAAGTAGTTTTTTTTACTTGATTCTCTAGGATTCTCTAAGTATACCATCATATCATCTGCAAAGAGTGATAGTTTTTTTTTCCCTCATCACCTATTCTAATTCTTTCTATTTATTTTTCTTCTCTTAATGCTAAAGCTAACAGTTCTAGTACAATATTGAATAATGGCGATAATAATGGGTATCCTTATTTCATCCTGATCTTATTGGGAAAGCTTGTAGTTTATCTCCATTACAAATGATGCTTGCTGATGGTTTTAGATAGATGCTGCTTATTATTTTAAGGAAAACTCCATTTATTCCTTTCATTTCTAATGTTTTTTAATAGGAACAGGTGCTGCAGTTTGTCAAAAGCTTTTTCTGCATATATTGACTGCATTTCTTCATCTATGACTTCTGAAAGTTTTGTTATTGATGTGGTCAATTATGCTGATAGTTTTCTTAATATTGAACTAGCACTCAATTCCTGTTATAAATCCTACCTGGATATTGTATATTATCCTGGTGATAAATTGATATAATTTCTTTGCTAATATTTTAATTAAAATTTTTGCATCTATATTTATTAGGGAAATTGGTCTATAATTTTATTTCTCTGTTTTGGCTCTTCTGGTTAAGGTATCAACACCATATTTATGTCATAAAAGGAATTTGGTAGGATTCCTTCTTTACTTATTTTTTTCCCAAATAGTCTATATTTTATTAGAATTAATTGTTATTTGATTATTTGTTAGAATTCACTTGTAAATCCATCTGACTCTGGAGATAATTTCTTAGGGAGTCCATTGATGGCTTGTTCTATTGCCTTTTCTAAAATAGGTATATTAAATATTTCATTTCTTTTGTTAATCTGGGATATTTACATTTTTTGTTAATATTCATCCATTTCACTTAGATTGTCAGATTTATTGGCATATTATTGGGTTCCTAATTACTGCTTTAATTTCATCTTCGTTGCTGGTAAATTCACTTTTTTCACTTTGAGACTGGTAATTTAATTTTCCTCTTTCTTTTTTTAAATCAAATTAACCAAAGGTTTACCTTTTTATTGCTTTTTTTAAATAAAACAAGTTCTTACTTTTATTTCTTAATTCAATATTTTTATTACTTTCAATGTTATTAATTTCTCCTTTGATTTTCAGAATTTTTAATTTGGTATTTTATTGGAGATTTTTAATTTGTTATTTTTCTAGCTTTTTTTAGTTGCATGCCCAATTTGTTGATCTTTTTTATTCATGTAATCATTTAGAGATATAATATTTTTTGTAAGAACTGCTTTGTCTGCATCCCATAAATTTTGGTATGCTGCCTCATTATTATTGTTGTTTTCTGTGATTAAATCATTGATTGTTTCTATGATTTTTTTGTTTGACCCTGACTAGATTATTTACTTTCCAATTATTTTTAGTCTGTCTTTCCACTGCCCTTTATTATATATAATTTTTATTACATCATGATCTGAAAAGGATGCACTTAATTTTCCACCTTTTTTACACTTAATTGTGAGGTTTTTGTGCCAAAATATGTGGTCAATTTTTGTGTAGTGCCATGTACCATTGAGAAAAAGGTATATTCCTTTCTATCCCCATTCAATTTTCTCCAGAGGTCTATCAGATCTAACTTTTCTAAAATTCTATTCACCTTTTTAACTTCTTTCTTGTTTATTTTGTGGTTAGATTTATCTCGTTCTGAGAGAAGGAGGTTGAGGTCCCCCACTAGTATAGTTTTGCTGTCTGTTTCTATAATTCCCTTAACTTCTCCTCTAAGAATTTGGGTGCTATGTTACTTGGTGCATAGTTTGGTGTTTAGTAATGCTATTACTTCCTTGTCTATGGTACCTTTTTGCAAGATGTAATTTCCTTTCTTATCTTTTTTAATTAGATCTGTTTTTGCTTTTGCATTGTCTGAGATGAGTATTGTTTTTCCTGCTTTTTCTACTTCAGCTGAAGCATTAGATATTCTGCTCCATCCTTTTTACTTTTACTCTGTGTGTATCTCTTTGCTTCAAATGTATTTCTTATAAACAGCATATTACAGGATTCTGGTTTTTTTCAATCCACTCTGCTATTCACTTTTATTTTATGAGAGAGTTCACCTCATTCATGTTTACAATTATGATTGCTATCTTTTTATTTCCCTCTATCCTAATTTTTCCTATTTATACTTTTCTCTCTCTTTTCACCCTGTTCCTCCTCACCAGTGTTTTGCTTCTGACTACCAACTCTCTCTATCTTCCCTCCTTTCTATCAGCACCTCCTTGATTCTCTTTCCCCTTTCCCCTCTTACATCTTCTTTCCCTTCTGCCCTCCCTTCTTTAAGCCCCCCCATTCCCTTTTCTTTTTCCTTTCTCCTCCTACTTAGCTATAGTGTAAAATAAATTTATAAACCCAAATATGACTATAGTACCTTAAGGGAATTGTGTCAGAATTGAATGTTTCCTTATAGCTCTAAAAGTAGTAACCCTAAAATGGATATGTTATCCCTCTTTGACCCAAATCCAATGAGAGTAAGGTTCAAACAATGTTCACCCCCTTGCTTTTTTCCCTCTGTTTTAATAGGTCTTTTGTGCCTCTTCATGTGATGTAATTTACCCTATTCTGCTTCCCCCTTTCCTCTTCTCCCACTACTATCCTTTTTTTCACCCCTTAAATTAATTTTAATATCGTCACAACAAAATGAAATTATAACCACACCCTCTGTGTATGTATACTCCTTTTGACTGCCCTAATAGAGGTAGAGTTCTTAAGAGTTATAAGTACCATCTTCCCATGTAGAGATGTAAACAATTACATTTTATCGCATAAAATTTTTTTCTTTCCTATTTATTTTTTTATGCTTCTCTTGAGTCTTGCATTTGAAGATTTAATTTTCTGTTCAGCTCTGGTCTTCATCAGGAGATTTTGAAAGTCCTCTATTTCACTGAATGTCCATCTTTTTTCCCCTGAATGATTATGCTTAATTTTGACAGGTAGTTGATTATTAGTTTGGAATCCAAACTCCTTTACGTACCAGAATATCATATTCCAAGCTCCCCAAACGTTTAATATTGAAGCTTCCAAATCCTGTGTAATCCTGACTGTGGCTCCTTCATATGTGAATTATTTCTTTCTATTTCCTTGCAGCATTTCTCCTTGACCTGATAATTCTGGAATATGGCTATAATATTCCTTGCAGTTTTCTTTTGGGGCTGTCTTTTAGGAGGTGATTGATGGATTCTTTCAATGACAATTTTTCTCTCTGGTTCCAGGATATCAGGGAAGTTTTCCTTGATAATTTCCTGAAAGATGCTGCCCAGACTCTTCTTATTCTTCTTTTTTTTTATCATGGTTCTCACTCCAATAACTCTTAAATTATCTCTCTTGGGTCTATTTTCCAAGCTAATTGTTTTTCCAGTGATGTAATTTACATTTTCTTCTATTTTTAAAATTATTTTCATTTTATTTCACTGATTCTTGATATCTCATAGAGTCATGAGTGTCCACTTGCCCAATTCTAATTTTTTAATGAATTTTTATTTTCAGGTAGCTTCTGTGCCTCCTTTTCCATTTGGTCAATTCAGCTTTTAAAGGAGTCATTTTCTTCAGTGATTTTTTTCCCATTTGGCCAATTCTATTTTTAAGTTGTTTTCTTTAGTCAATTTTTGTGCTTTCCTTTTCCAAGTTGTTGGCTCTTTTTTGATAATTCTCCTGCATAACTCTCATTACTTTTCCCAATTTTTCTTCTACCACTCTTACTTTTTTTTAGCAGGCATAGTTCAATTTATTTGTTTATAAAAAAACATCTATGTGGTTGCCACAGCAGCTTCCTGGGTCTTTTGGACAGACATGCGAGTGTGAGTCTGCACGAGATGGTTGGTTAATTCCTGATAGGGAGACTTAGTGAACAGTCTCCTTCTGCAGGTCTGGGGTTAGATAGTTGTATGTTTTGGAGACAGCATCAAAGGTAGCTTTAGCAAAGTTGCCCAGAGTGGCAGTATAGCCCCTTGCAGATGTGTAGCAGTCATCAATTCCAGATATCATCAGTAGCTTCTTAGGCACAGGAGTTGAGACAATGCCAGTACCTTTAGAGGCGGGGATCAGCTGCACCAAAACTGATCCACATCGTCCAATGACCTTGCAGGGCACTGTGTGAGGCTTGCCAAACTTGTTCCCCCAGTAGCCACATCTCACAGGAATGATGGACAGCTTGGCCAGAATGATAGCACCATGAATAGCTGTGGCCACTTCCTTGGATCACTTGACACCCAGGCCAACATGACCATTGTAGTCACTGATGACCACAAAAGCCTTGAACCTGGTACGTTGTCCAGCTTTAGTTCGTTTCTGAACTGGTATGATTTTTCAGAATCGCATCTTTCAATGAAGATCCCAGGAAGAAATCTATGATCTCAAACTCCTTGATAGGAAGGGAGAAAAGATAGCTCTATTCCAAAGATTTGATGTTCATGTTCTTGACTAGCCGGCCCGGGTTAGTGACAGCTTTACTGTTCCTTGTCTTCGGCCTTTCCTCCCTGACTCCATGGCCATAACCATAGCCTCGACTCTGGCCCTGACCTTGACCTTGGCTCCAACTGCCAAAGCCACCATGGAAGGCACCTCAGCATCAGACTGCAGGGTCCCCAGAGCCTTCCACTCCTCCTGTAACACTGGCATTGTCTGCCATTTGGTGTTCACTAGAAGTAGAAGCAGTTATTTCATTTTTAAAATCCTTTTTGAGCTCTTCCAAGAGGACTTTTTGGGCTTGAGACCAATTAATATTACCATTTGAGGTTTCACATGTAGGTGTTTGACATTATTGTCCTCTTCTGAGTTTGTGTTTTGATCTTCCTGGTCACCATAGTAGCTTTCTATGGCCAGGGACCTTTCTGGGTTTTCTTCATTTTTTAAAGTTGAGCACAGTTGCTGGGGCACAGGAGGCACTTTTCCAAGCTTCTTTTGCTGTAGGTCACGGGTATGGTCACTGGCTTTCCACACAGGGTCCCAAGGTGCTGGCAGCTTGCCCACTGTACAGGGGTGTCCTGGACTAGTTGTACCTGATGTTATCTGGGTTCTGAACCTGGCAGTTTGCCTTCTTCTCTATGGCTGAAGGCCTCATATCTGGCCTGCTGTGAAACTATTCTGCTGAGCCAGCGCTGAGAGGCCTTGGTTGCTGATCTGTGCTATGGCTAAGAGCCTCTGCCGGTTTGCCCAGACACCATTTGCACTGGTCTGCACTCTCCTTTTACCCAAGTGGGGGAAACCTTTGCATAAGTCCTAAGTTATCTTAAGCTGGAAAATTGTTTTACTCCTTTTTGTGGATTCTGTCACTCCAGAATCTGTTTAGAGGCTTGATTTAATGTTGTTTCTGAGGGAAACTAGGGAGAGTTCAGGCAATTTCATGCCTTCTCTCTGCCATCTTGACTCTGCTTTCCCCCTTCCTTTTTAATTTTTAGGGTTTAATTATGGCTATAATACCTTAAGGTAGTTGGGTCAGAATTGTAAGTTTCCTTAAAGCTTAAAAGTGATAATTCTAAATCCAATATACACATATAAATATGTATAGAGAGAGGAAACCACACAACCATACATAAATATGCACAAATATAAAATACATATACATTTACATACATACACATACAAATGCATAATGTGTTAGAGGACACAATTAATATGACTGAACAACAAATATATTATATATTATATATTACACACATATTCTATGGTATTTATTACATATAGTGCACATTATATATTATGTAATTATGTACACACATTTTATGTGTATACACATTTTATATATGTCTGTGTGACATCTATGTATATTCCTCATTTTTTAAAGTTGATCTCTGTTCCTGGGGCACAGAAATGTGATACACACACACACACACACACACACACACACACAAACATATACATATACATACATATATATAATATATATATACATATATGTCACATTTTTAAGGAGAGAAGAAATAAATGGACTCTTGTAATCAAAATGAGAAGTCAGTAGGATTTTGATAAGAATTCTCTAAATGTACTAAAAATGTTGATTGAATTTACCATTCTAATTTTCAGTGAGCTTCCCCCCACCTTGAGGAAGAGTTTATACTTTTAACAAATTGTTAATTCTTCTTCCAAAGCTTTTTTTTCCACAGTTCTAATTTCTTTTCCAAATTATCCCTCTAGCACTCTCATTTTATTTTTAAAATAATTATATTTTTAAAATTTGCTTAATTTCTTTAAGATATTCTGGTTGTACTTGTCCCTGTCTGTGTTTTTCATTGACACTTTGCTTGTAGATTTTTAGAGTCATTCTGTTTTGGTGTTATGATTTTGGCTTCTCTGTCACCAAAAAAAAAAAAAAAACCTCTTTACACTGGAATGAATTTTTGTTTGCTCACTCTCCCACATTACTTGTTGGTTTTGAGCTCTTTTGTTGCTCTTTAATCAGTGGCTGTCATGGAATTTCAGGATCATAGAGATAGCTCATACTGAGTCCTACAAACACTCAATTCTCCAAAATTATTGTGATCTGGTTCAAAATTTGATCATTGCTCTGCTGATCTGAGCTAAGTTCCTGATTTGAGTTTGGTTCTAAAGAAATACCACTGTGGGCCTTTCCATGGTAAGAAGTTCCAATCAACTGCTGCTGGAACCAGCCATTATCAGCTGGTAGCTCTGCAGATTCGGAGAGGCAGGCTTCTATTTAGTCTGGGATTCCATCCCTGGTTATTCTCCTGAAAGCTTCAGAGTGGGCTGTAGGCTGAAACAGAAGTATGATTCCACTCCTGATGTCAGAGCTCCACACTGATATTGCTTCTGAGCTTGTTTCTATATCAACATAAAATTTAGGGCATGTAAGCAATCCTTGTTCTAAAACAACAGTACATGACATGTCTCCTCCTCAGTCAGCCCTTAATCTGTTTCCCAAAATAACATAGTGAGCAACAAAGCTAAGAGCTGACATGAGAATTCAGTGCCCCATTATGTGTCTGGGAGCTTAGCTTGCCCTGGTACATAGTCTCATATTCTTTCAGTCCAAGGACCCTGGAATTTTCTTCTCTGTTTAGCCCTCTACTGGCCAGACTTCATCCTCAATGTCCATATACCTTTCCGTATTTCTCTCTAAGCAAACCTGGACTGGAAAAATGACTTATTATGATTTAAAAAAAAATCCTGATGAAAGCTTGGTATGATTGGGGAAAAATTGCAAATTTTCTAGGTTTTTGTGTAAACCATGTATTGGAGGAGCTGGACTATACCTTTTTTGTGTTACTCTACAATCTTGGTTAAATTAGTTGTAATGTATTGATTGTAGAAAATTAAAAGAGGACAAAAGCATATTTACCCTATCATAACTTCATAGAAAACTTTAAAATACACAGAATTCTTATCACCATAGGGTGGCTTAAACAATCCACAACCCTACTCAAATACCAAATGATTGATCTCGTTATGAAGCAGTCATACAAGACAAGGACAGATCCAATTTAGTGCATAAGTTCATTTAAAAAATGTTACAGAGAAGAAAGAAAGAAAACCATGACTTCATAAAAGAGTAAAAAATTAGTTTAGGAGAAAATAACATTATAAATAACTTGACTTTATATATTAACAGTACTTATAGATAAAATGCAAGGAAGTCCAATGCATAAATATGAAATGGAAAATACTTGCTGTAATATCTATATTTATCTACATTCCTTAATAATGATATATACTACCATGTGAATGCCTGATGTACTATGTGAAGCAGCATTGGAACATAAAAGATGACCTCAGGAAGAATTCCGAAAACTGAACAAACAGAAGAAAATCCAACTGGACATACAATTTTAAAGGCACTTAATTTTCAGTATATATCAAGTAAGGGAAGGTTCCAAAAAGAATGGGGAATATTTTATGTGATGAATTCACAAAACAAAGCAAGAAATGGGAAGAGAGAAATAACTATTGAACTATATGTGTAGTTTCTCATTTTTATAATTTCTTAATGAAAATTTTATATTTATATATTTTTGTATAAGCATACACACATTGACGGTATTCTTGATGCAACATGAGCTTACATACCCTGGTTTTAATAGACAAGTCTACATTAGATTATTTAGCCAAAGTCACACAAATGACTAGGACCATAAACAATGCATAGATTATGGAACGTGTATGCCAGCATATGTTGAATGAACATTCCCAATGGTCCTTACCCTAGAGATTACAGTTATTGCTCCCTTTCACATCAGGAAATGAGAAGGGTTAATAGGATTGCTGAGCTTATGCATGATGCATACTTATGAGGAAGAGATATAGACACCCAAGTTTTGCTGTGTCACTTATTACTTGATTTTGAGAAGCATCTAAGTAGAACAAAATTCAATTGTAAAACCACTCCTGGTAGTTCTGTCTCTATTTCCCCCCCCAAAAAAAAGTCAACAACAAAGCTATTTTCATGCAAAATAGAGGAACAAAAGAAAAAAAAACATCCAACTTGAGCATCAAATATTTTAGCAGCAATGAATAAAGACACTAACTTTCACAGAAAGTGGTTACATTATATATATATATATGTGTGTGTGTGTGTGTGTGTGTACATATATACATATATATGTATGTCTCTCTGTGTATGTATACACACATATACATATTTAGGTAGATAGGTATAATTATGAAGATGTTCATGCAGAGATGTTTATTTAAGACATCTGTATTAGAATGTAATTACTACTTTCAATAATTAAGTTCAGAAAACTTGATTGGTAATTAAACTCCTTCTAATTCTTTCAATTAGCTTAGTGTAATCAAGCAAAAAAGTTTCTCAGAATGGAGGAGAAAAGTGGTGAAAGACAAGAACTTTAACAAAGGGTATTTTGAAATATTAATTTCCTCACTAATAAATCTATGCTTATAATAGGGAAGTTCATTTTGGAAAGCAGAAAATGTAGCTACATATTAACTGACAATGATGTCTCATATTTCTGTTTTTTGTATCAACTGATAGAAGTAATTTTTGTGTGGAAGAAAGAACATTTTTCCTCTCTAATCTCTGTAAGGTCACAGCTGCAGAAACAAAGACTTCTGCAAAATGAGAGTATAGTATGGAAAATTCAGCCAGCAATAGCATTTGAATTAATTGTTAATATGTAATTATTTCCTATGTTGAAAGCTGAGAAGGAGGTTCTCCACAGATAAAAGGAGGGTTATTTTTGAATTACTTAATGAGGAGAGTGGAGTTTGCAATATGTTCTTATATGGAAAACAGGAAAAAGCTGTTAGGATGAGCCCAGAATTGGAACAGCCTATTAATCTACAAAGACCAATTGATCATTTTTGTAATCAGTATTTTTGCCTTTAGCCCAGAGCTCTGCTAAGCCAATTTGTGAACTTTGAGGCCTATAGGAATAAATCTTGTGTAGTACTGGCAAATATGTGTATTTGTCAAATTAAAGCATCCAGCATTTGTGAAATAGGTTAAACTACATATGATAGGGTGACCATTAAAAAAAAAAACTATGATGCAACATTTAATGAGCTATCATAAGCTGGAAATAATAAGCATTCTTTATTGTCATGGCATTTCCCATGGAAATCATTAAACTGAAACTATGAGTAGATTATTCATCTCATTTAGGAAACATTAAATGGTCTACGGCTTGATGAGTCTGGACAAAGTTATCTATAAACAGGATCATGTTGCATGTGGAAGACCGCACCATTTATATATTTTTTTCCATTTAGATTCCTCACTCAATATGCTCCATGACTGGGGCAAACACCATTGGTAAGTATACATCTCTCTGTTTTAGACTTTGCTTAATATTAAATTTATAAATATTATCAAAGTAATTTCTGTTGTATCTTTCTTATTTATATTATTTTATGATTTTTATATATGTAAAAAGAAAATCTCTTGGAAGGGAGCTTTTAAGTTCATTTTTTGCCCTAATAAATCAATTATTTTTATTATTAATCAAAAAGAATTATAGTGCAAGATTTTTATTCTTTTTATTTTAGCTTTTGTGTTTTATTTTATAAACATTTGTTTTAACATTTGTTTAAAAACTTTGGGTCACAAATTTTCTCCCTTCCTCCCTTCTCACCCACCCTCACTGAAAAAGCAAGCAGCTCGATATAGGTTACAGATGTGTAGTCATGCAAAACACTTCCATAGTGAAAAACTAAGTATATTTCCCTTCATCCTATCCTACCTCCCATTTATTCTTTTCTCTCTTTTGACCCTATCCCTCCTCAGAAGTGTTTGCTTCTGATTATCCCCTCCCCCAATCTGCCCTCTCTCTATCATCCCCCTGCTCTCTTGTCCCCATCCCCCCTTATTTTCCTGTGGGGTATGATAGATTTCCGTACCCAATTGTGTATGTTATTCCCTTCTTAAGCCAAATCGATGAGAATAAGATTCACTCATTCCATCTCACCTACCCCCATTTCCCCTCCACCGCAAAAGCCTTTTCTTGTCGGTTTCATGGGAGGTAATTTACCCCATTTTACCTCTCACTTTCTCCTTTTCCCAGTATAATCTTCTGTCACCCCTTAATTTTATTTTCCAGATATCACCCCTTCATCTTCAACTCACCCTATGACCTCTATCTATCTATCCATACATACATAAAATTTTTTCCCTCCTAATACTGACAAAGGAGTCATGACTTACAAATATCGTCTTTCCATGCAGGAATGTAAACAGTTCAACTTTAATAAGTCTCCAATGATTTCTCTTTCCTGTTTACCTGTTCATGTTTCACTTGAGTCTTGTATTTGAAAGTCAAATTTTCTATTCAGCTCCGGTCTTTTCATCAAGAATGCTTGAAAGTCCCCTATTTCACTGAATGACCATTTTTTACCCTGAAGGACTATACTCAGTTTTGCTGGGTAGGTAATTCTTGGTTGTAATCCTTTCTCCTTTGACCTCTGGAATATTATATTCTATTCTTTCCAGTACCTTAATGTAGAAGCTGCTAAATATTGTGCTATACTGATTGTGTTTCTACAATACTTGAATTGTTTCTTTCTGGCTGCTTGCAATATTTTCTCCTTAACCTGGGAATTCTGGAATTTGGCCACAATATTCCAGGAGTTTTCCTTTGGGGATTTCTTTCAGGAGGTGATGGGTGGATTCTTTCCATTTCTATTCTGCTATATGGTTCTAAAATATCAGGGCAGTTTTCTTTGATAATTTCTTGAAAGATGATGTCTAGGTACTTTTTTTGATCATGACTTTCAGATAGCCCAATAATTTTTTAAATTCTCTCTCCTGGATCTATATTCCAGGTCAGTTGTTTCACATGCTCTCTTCTTTTTATTTCTTTCTTCTAATTTGAGCCCAATTTTGGTCTTTGCTCTAAGAAGTCAATGGCCAGACAGATGATTCATGAAGCGCTCCCATATTAATAACCACTCTTTCCTTATCTGTTAAAAGATAGTTATTTTCCCTTTTGTAATTTTATTTGGTCCTCATTGTGTTTAGCATCTCTTTACTCTCTTACAAAAGAAAACATTCATGATATTTTGTTAGGGATATACTTGTAAACATTTAGCTATTATCCCTCCTGCCCTCAAAATGAACAATTCCCACTACACACTTTTAAGTTTATTCTAAATCTAGACAACCAAAAAAACACCCTGATTTGGTGCATTTGCCCATTTCCAAGGCGTGAATGCTCATGCTCAAAATTTAACATGTTATCTTGGATTATTTTACTTTTGCCTCAACCTAGGATTGCCTTTGGGAACCTGAAAACAAAGCTTATATCTAGGTCTCCATAAATGTCTACAAAACACATTTCACTCCCAAAGGAAGTTTTCAAAGTAAAAATATATGTTGAACATAAAATAACCATAATTTTACCCCATTTAAAATATAAAGACTCAAAAAGAACTCATAGTAGCCCATTAATTATTGATAAGATCCTCTTCTCTGTTGTACTGTATCCCACCTTTCAGTTTAGGGACCAATGTAAGCCTCCAGTCTAATAAGACCACCCAAGGATTTGGACTCCTTCAAAAAGGAAAATGATATTAACATTACTAGAAAGATATTCCTTAAAATTCCAGTAAATCAGACCTCCATTCCAGGGATCTATGGAGGTTTTCAGCCTTATAGTAGTGAACTAGGACTGTGAATTTCTCCTGGAAGAAAAAAAATTACTGGCTTCTAGAGAGGAAAACCTCTTCCCATCAGACCTACATTTTTTTTAATAGCCTTTAATGTTAAAGAGCAGATATTTTCTCTACAGTATCATGGATAATTCTCTTGTTACTCTTATCTCTGGGCCACATATTCTATTTTTACCTGTATTATTGGGTTTCACTGGGCAGGCTTTATGCATACCAAGATGTTCCCTCTTCCCCACCCCCATAACCCAAAGCTGATCTTAGCTCTCTTGGGGTTATCTCCAGTGATATGCCTTTTCTGTGAACACTTTCCACCCTTTTAAAAGGAGAAATACAATCGGATGACTCTGATATGAAACAGCTTGAAACACCAAAATCATCATGGGAAATAGACAATCCCTCATTCTAGAGGATGATTTTATGATACACGTTCCCAGCATTTTCAACATGGTACTCATACATATGTCTCTACACCTTCCATGCAGAAATACAATTAAAATTCTAAACAATGATCTCCAGTGTTCCTTTTTTTTTTCCATTTTTAAAAAATGACTTGTTCGATTTTTATTCTACCTCCCTTATATGACTTTTAAAATCCTTCTTGAGCTCTTCCAAGAAGGCTTTTTGGGCTTGAGACCAGTTCATATTCCCCTCTGAGGTTTCAGATGTGGGTTTATTGACAATGTTATCCTCCCTTGAATTTGTGTTTTGATCTTCCCTGTCACCAAGATACTTTTTTTTTATACTCATTGTTTTTCTCTGTTGCTTCTTGCTCATGTAGTTTGCCTTTTTTTTCCTGGCTTTTAAAGTTGACATCTCCTTCTGGAGCACAGGGGGCACTGTCCAAGGCTTCTTGTGTTGGGAGTTAGGGGCTTGTTTATTGCTTTGCTAAGGTGGGGCTTGCTGGAACACCTCCCTTCCTGTACTCTTCCCCTTCAGCCATAGCAAGAGAGATCTTTCCTGTTTATCCCCCTGGCCTCATGAGCTAAAAGACTGCTGTATCTAATCTTTTTGTTGACTCTCCTATTTTAGGATTTTTCCTGAGGCAAAATTCTCAGGGTTTTTGGAGGTCAGTAAGGGAGGGTGAGAGTGACTTACTGCTTATTCCCCCATCTTGGGTCCCAGGAGTTGAAATAGATGACTTTCAAACATTCAGTCTGTGGGCTAATAGCTCCAGGATCAGTGATGCAGCTGCTACAGCTGCTACTGCTGCTGATTCAGTCATTCTTAAGGCCTCTTCCTGGTTGGCTGGTGCCAGGGCTGTATTGGCATGTTCTGCAGCCCTGTAGCCCTGAGCCTGTGCTCTCTCTCACCCAGTTCTGACAGACCCCTTCTGGTGACCTTCTAAATTGTGTCTGGCTTCTAGGGGCTGAGAAGACTGGAACTCACCACTGTTGCTGGTGATTCAGTGCCCCAGAGTGGCTTTCTAAAAGCCAGGTCTGTTGCTGCGCCTGGTAGGCTGGATACTCCTCTCTCAGGTAAGTCCCTGCATTTACTCTGCTGTCTTGGCTCCCCCTCTCAAAAAATGATCTCACATTTTAAACTTGGTGTCCAACATAATCCATTTTAATTTTGGCAGTTTTATGTGTTCCCAAATCTAACGAATGATTTATGAAATGGCTGGTGAAGATGAAGTTAGAGGAATGTGTCCTTCCCCCCCAAAAAAAAAGAACATACAAAAAGTCTAAAGAGACATTATAATGTACATTTTAAACTGATGATGGTACTAAATCCTGGGGATAATGCCTCAAAGCAAATGCCATAAGCAAAACAACTAAGTCTAGTAGAACATGAATATGTCCTTACATGATGCTAACATGAAATAAACCCAACCTTTCTTTGATAGGTGCAAAATGTATAGCAATAATGTTTAATAAATATTCTATGCAAACTTTGGTTTATAGTGATTTGACTTACAGCAGTTCATATTCATAATACTCTTCCCATTACATGCCTGACATAACTATTACATTCAAAGTGGTGAGCACAGAAATATGTGTTCTTATACCTAAGACTCTATTCCTATTTGTGTCTCAAGAGGCTGCCACCTATCTTGCAAAGCCATTTTCATACAACTCTATTTAATAAAATGAAATAAAATATGTGTAAATAGTAGCTGTTCTTCTTCATTGATTTATATACAATTGAGAGTGCCCTTTGCATAGCTATATAATTCATTCCTAAAAAATCTAGAGCATACAGTCATTGGTCTTGAATGGTCTTATTATATGACCTCTTTGAAAATTTTACATTATTTCAACTTATAGTGAATTTTCTCAAGAAAGTAAACTTCTCCAAGTTTGAAGACTTCCTGTATTTCAAATTGCGTGGATAGAACTGACAATTTCTTTGAGTTAAAGGAAGTTGAGAATAAAAAGCAGTAAAAAGGAACACAGTGTTGAAGGTGGTGAAGGCAGGGGCAGTGATAGAAATGATGAAGGGATTTGAGGTGTAAAAATGAAAAGGCCATAGTCATATATGAAAAGCGACAGAAAAAGAAAGATCTCAGGATAATAATGATTAGAAAGACTCTCTTTTTACTGCATACTGATTAGAAAAAAATGACAAAACATTCATTACATGACGTTTTTATTTTATGGATTGGGGGCTCATCTTTTAGTGTCA